>NC_041225.1:60915531-60917164 GCF_002837175.3 Physeter macrocephalus
ATTTATGTCTTCTGCCCATTTTTGGATTGGGTTGTTTGTTTTTTTGATATTGAGCTGCTTGTAAATTTTGGAGATTAATCCTTTGTCAGTTGCTTCATTTGCAAATATTTTCTCCCATTCTGTGGGTTGTCTTTTCATCTTGTTTATGGTTTCCTTTGCTGTGCAAAAGCTTTTAAGTTTCATTAGGTCCCATTTGTTTATTTTTGTTTTTATTTCCATTACTCTAGGAGGTGGACCAAAAAAGATCTTGCTGTGATTTAGGTCAAAGAGTGTTCTCCCTATGTTTTCCTCTAAGAGTTTTATAGTGTCCGGTCTCACATTTAGGTCTCTTAATTCTTTTTGAGTTTATTTTTGTATATGGTGTTAGGGAGTGTTCGAATTTCATTCTTTTACCTGTAGCTGTCCAGTTTTCCCAGCAGCACTTACTGAAGAGACTGTCTTTTCTCCATTGTATATCCTTGCCTCCTTTGTCATAGATTAGTTGACCATAGGTGCGTGGGTTTATCTCTGGGCTTTCAATCTTGTTCCATTGAGCTAGGTTTCTGTTTTTGTGCCAGTACCATATTGTCTTGATTACTGTAGCTTTGTAGTATAGTCTGAAGTCAGGGAGTCTGATTCCTCCAGCTCCATTTTTTTCCCTCAAGACTGCTATGGCTATTCGGGGTCTTTTGTGTCTCCATACAAATTTTAAGATTTTCATCTGCAAACAGTGACAGTTTTACTTCTTTTCCAATTTGCATTCCTTTTATTTCTTTTTCTCTCTGATTGCTGTGGCTAGGACTTCCAAAAATGTTGAATAATAGTGGTGAGAGTGGACATCCTTGTCTTGTTCCTGATCTTGGAGGAAATGCTTTCAGTTTTTCTCCATTGAGAATGATGTTTGCTGTGGGTTTGTCGTATATGGCCTTTATTATGTTGAGGTAGGTTCCCTCTATGCCCACTTTCTGGAGTTTTTGTCATAAATGGGAGTTGAATTTTGTCAAAAGCTTTTTCTGCATCTATTGAGATGATCATATGCTTTTTCTTTTTCAATTTGTTAATATGGCATATCACATTGACAGGTTTGCATATATTGAAGAATCCTTGCATCCCTGGGATAAATCCCACTTGATCATGGTGTATGATCCTTTTAATGTGTTGTTGGATTCTGTCTGCTAGTATTTTGTTGAGGATTTTTGCATCTATATTCATCAGTGATATTGGTCTGTAATTTTCTTTTTTGTAGTATCTTTGTCTGGTTTTGGTATCAGGGTGATGGTGGCCTTGTAAAATGAGTTTGGGAGTGTTCCTTCCTCCACAATTTTTTGGAGGAGTTTGAGAAGGATGGGTGTTAGCTATTCTCTAAATGTTTGATAGAATTCACCTGTGAAGCCATCTGGTCCTGGACTTTTGTTTGTTGGAAGATTTTTAATCACAGTTTCAATTTCATTACTTGTGATTGGTCTGTCATAGTTTCTATTTCTTCCTGGTTTAGTCTTGGACGGTTATATGTTTGTAAGAATTTGTCCATTTTTTCCAGGTTGTCCATTTTACTGGCATAGAGTTGCTTGTAGTAGTCTCTTAGGATGCTTTGTATTTCTGCAGTGTCTGTTGTAACTTCTCCTTTTTTCATTTCTAATTTTATTGATTTGAG
>NC_041225.1:60917819-60927622 GCF_002837175.3 Physeter macrocephalus
GGGGCCACTCTTCATCGCGGTGCGCGGGCCTCTCACTGTTGTGGCCTCTCCCATTGTGGAGCACAGGCTCCAGATGTGCAGGCTCAGTAGTTGTGGCTCACGGGCTTAGTTGCTCCGCGGCATGTGGGATCTTCCCAGACCAGGGCTCGAACCCGTGTCACCTGCACTGGCAGGCAGATTCCCAACCGCTGCCCCACCAGGGAAGCCCACATTCTTTATTTTAAAGTCTATTTTATCTGATATGAGTATTGCTACTCCAGCTTTCTTTTGATTTCCATTGCATGGAATATCTTTTTCTCATCCCTCACTTTCAGTCTGTATGTGGACATGTGCATCCTAACATCTATAGTGAGTCTCCTGTATATGGCATGTAGTGGGGTCTTGTTTTATTTAATCCATTTAGCCATGCTCTGTCTTTTGATTGGTGAGTTTAATTTATTTATATTTGAAGTAATTCTCGATGGGGAAGAACTTACTATTGTCATTTTCTTAATTGTTTTCTGTCTGTGTTGTAGTTCTTTTGTCCCTCTTTTCCTTACTTGTTGTTGATAATGTCATTTTATTCATGTGTCATTTTCTTGATGTTGTTTAGTTGTCTGTGTTCTGTTTTAGCTTATTAAGACAGTTAATTTGAATTCTTTGTCAGGTAATTTATGGATTTTGCTTGTCTGTAAAACTTTTGATTTCTCCATCGAATCTGAATGAGATCCTTGCCGGGTAGCATGAGGTTGTTTGTAGGTTCTTCCCTTTCATCACTTTAAGTATATCATGAGACTCCCTTCTGGCTTGTAGAGTTTCTGCTGAGAAATCAGTTGTTAACCTTATGGGAGTTCCCGTCTATGTTATTTGTTGTTCTTCCCTTGCTGCTTTCAATAATTTTTCTTTGTCTTTAATTTTTGCCAGTTTGATTACTGTGTGTCTCAGCGTGTTTCTCCTTGGTTTTATCCTGTATGGGAGTCTCTGTGCTTCCTGGACTTGGGTGGCTATTTCCTTTCCCATGTTAGGGAAGTTTTCGACTATAATCTCTTCAAATATTTTCTCGGGTCCTTTCTCTCTTCTCTTTCTGGGACCCCTATAATGCGAATGTTTTTGCGTTTAATGTTTTTCCAGAGACCTCTTAGGCTGTTTTCATTTCTTTTTTCTGTATTCTGTTCCACAGCAGTGAATTCTACCATTCTGTCTTCCAGGTCACTTATCCGTTCTTCTGCCTCAGTTATTCTGCTATTGATTCCTTCTAGTGTAGTTTTCATTTCAGTTATTGTATTGTTCATCTCTGTTTATTTGTTCTTTAATTCTTCTAGATCTTTGTTAAACATTTCTTGCATCTTCTCGATCTTTGCCTCCATTCTTTTTCCGAGGTCCTGGATCATCCTCACTATCATTATTCTGAATTCTTTTTCTGGATGGTTGCCTATCCCCACTTCATTTAGCTGTTTTTCTGGGGTTTTATCTTGTTCCTTCCTCTGGTACATAGCCTTCTGCCTTTTTATCTTGTCTATCTTTCTGTGAATGTGATTTTTGTTCCACAGGCTGCAGGATTGTCCATTTGTCTTTTTAGACTCACAGAGCTATAAAAGTTATTACACTGTATTAATCAGTAGCCTTCCTAAGAGTAAATATAACAATTTTCTAGAGGGTAAATACTTTAACCGCCATTTCTAGAATAATGCTGAATATTTTTTAGCTCATTTTTATTATTTAAATTAAGAACAGAAATCTATGATTTATTTTCTTTTTTAAAAAATATTTATTTATTTATTTGGCTGCACCAGGTCTTAGTTGCGGCACGTGGGATCTTCGTTGCTGCTACGGGATCATCACTGCGGCATGTGGGATCTTTTTAGTTGTGGCATGTGGATCTTTAGCTGCAGCACACGATCTCTTAGTTGCAGCATGTGGGATCTAGTTCTCTGACCGGGGATTGAACCTGGGCCCCCTGCATTGGGAGTGTGGAGTATTAGCCACTGGACCACCAGGGAAGTCCCTATGATTCATTTTCAATCTTAAAAACAGTTTTGAGTCCTAAAAATGATGCTTTTATATGAATTTTTCTAAGATTAAAAAATACACTATTTAAAATTTTTCAGCTTTATTGAGGTATAATTGACAAATAAAATTGTAAACTATTTAAAATGTTCAGTGTGATGATTTGATATATGTCTGCATTGTGAAATGATTCTCCACCCCCATCCCCAATGAGTTAACACATCCGTCACCTTTTTTGGTGGTGTTGTTAAGAACACTTTCTTCCATTTCTCTATTTTTTCTGGAGCTTTCAAACAACCTAATATTTTCACTTTGTCTACCTGATTTTCATTGCCTTCTTGTTCCTTCTAAATTCCTTGTGGAAAAGAGAGTCTATATCCCTCTGTCACCTCTAATTTTTTTGCCATTTTAGGAAGTTGCTCTCTTTAGGTACTCATTTTACTTCACAGTTCTAGCTCAGACCCCAAACTTTATTTATAAGGTTTATAAACCTTTTTTCTCTGAACTTTGAGTATTTTGCTTCATGCCTGATAATTCCATTTGAATACTATATAATTATATAGCGGGTTGGAAGGAGATATTCTAAAAGTGGTAGGTGGGACTTCCTTGGTGGTCCAGTGGTTAAGAATCTGCCTTCCAATGCAGGGGATGCAGGTTCGATCCCTGGTCAGGGAACTAAGATCGCACATGCTGCGGGGCAGCTAAGACTGCATGCCACAGCTACTGAGCCCACGTGCTCTGGAGCCAGCATGCCACAACTAGAAAGAAGCCAGAGCGTCGCAACTAGAGAAGCCTGTGTGCCACAATGAAAGATCCCTCATGCTGCAACTAAGACCTGATGCAGCCAAATAAATAAATAAATTAATTAATTAATTAATTAAAAAAATAAAAGTGGTAGGTGATAAGTTTATACCTTGATGGGAGATTTGAGTATCCTCTCAAGTCACAAAGCTGCAGATTTTTTTAATATAAATTTATTTATTTTCTTTCTTTATTTATTTTTGGCTCCACTGCGTCTTCGTTGCTGCCGCAGGCTTTCTTTAGTTGCGGGGAGCAGGGGCTGCTTTTCGTTGTGGTGCACAGGCTTCTCATTGCAGTGGCTTCTCGTTGCAGAGCACAGGCTCTAGGCGCGCGGGATTCAGTAGTTACAGCATGCGGTCTCAGTAGTTGCGGCTCGCGGGCTCCAGAGCGCAGGCTCAGCAGCTGTGGTGCACAGGCCCAGCTGCTCTGTAGCATGTGGGATCTTCCCAGACCAGGGCTCGAACCCACGTCCCCTGCATTGGCAGGCGAGCTCTCAACCACTGCGCCACCAGGGAAGCCCTGCAGATATTTTTGATGGCCTTAAAATAACCAAATCAAAAGTAATTTGACTTGATCTCCATTATAGTTACCTTTATTGAGAATGTATAGATTACATAAGTAAATGTTTGCTTTTATTTATTCTAAGTTACATTGCCGGTTACTTTCATTGAGTATGACCTTGTCATATTGTAGATCATGGGATTTACTAAACTATAAAAGCCCCTTTTAATATTATACATGTGTTGATTTAAGTAATTTTTACCTTAGTGATTTATGATGCCATTACCTTGACGTCACAGTAATTTAATTAGTATAAAAAGGCATTTGCTTCTTGGAAGTTAATTGGACAAGATCTAAAACAATATCTAATATCTACATTTTACATTTTAAATTTTAATTACTTTGTTTTTTTTCTTGAGACTAAGCTTTGTTGAGTGGTATGTTTTTCTTCCTGATGACCATAGTTGATAGATAACAAAAAGACCCTATTTTTGTAAAAACTTTTAAAACAATTCATCCTTTCATTTGTAAAGGAAACTTTCAATTAAGTGAAAGAGAGGCAACCTTTTCTGATCCTCCATTTAAAAAAATCAACCTTATAAACCTTGTATATAGTATAAAAATTTTAAATATATTTTTCCCTCAAGGTATATTATTCATATTGTTGTGTTTTCTTGCTTGGTTCTGATCTTAGCTTGCCCTTCTACGTATAAGAATTATGGCATCATTGGAGTCAGGGTTCCTTTTCAGATAAGATAAACAGCTCTATTTTAAGGAGAAAGAGGCTTAATAAAGGGAATTAAGTGCTCATAAAATCTTTGGAGGAACTAGAGGAACATGCAAAGAATTATTCCCAGAGCAACACAAAGTCCCAGAACAATACAAAAGTTGGCCTTCCAAGAGAAATGCCACATCAGCCAAAATGAAGAATTTGAGGCTGTTTGTGGGATCACATCACTTCATCTGTGATCTCTGGTCATCAGGATGCTATTTCGAGAACTAGAGACTCCAGAAGTACACCTTGCCTGCTCGATCCCTACCAGCAAAGGTTTGCTGCTTGTGCTGCCTCTCACTCACCATTAAATTAGAGAGTGAACACTGGTACCTCTGCTAAAGCTGCTGCAGAAGAGCCAACTGTCTCTAGAACTATTTTACCAGCACATATTGCAGAAATGTAGTTACCACCATCTTTCCTTCTTTCAAATCTCATGTTAGTGCATCTGATTAGCTAAACCAAAAGCACATCTGAAACTCTGGCTGCTAGGGATTCTGGGAAATGTAGTTTCTAGCTTTTATAGTATAGGAAGGTATCTTAAAGGAAGTCGGAATGCGATGTTTGGTGCCAGTCAACTACATTCTCCACAAGCAGAGGTGTTTAGAATTCAGGCTCTGTAGTCAGACAGCCTGAATTTGCTTCTTACTAGCTCTCTGACCTTGAGCAAATTAACATTCCTTTGTGTCAGTTTCCTCTCTCACATACTGGGGATCTATCCCATGGGGTTATTTGGGAATTTAATGAAGAGTGTGGTTAAGACTTGAATTAACTCTTACTTAGATGTTTGGTGTAATTTGCTGGTGAACAATCTGGGCTTGGAGTTTTCTTTGTGGTAAGATTTTTATTTATGCATTTTATTTTTAACATAGTTTAGGACTATTCAGACTTTCTATTTCTTGTGTCAATTTTGCTTAATTGTATTTTTCTAGGAATTTGTCCATTTCATCTAAATTTTCAGAGTTAATCTTCATAATATCCTTTTGCTATCCTTTTGCATTTCTTGATGCCTGTAGAATCTAAAGTGATCTCCCTATGTCACATTGATATTTATACCTTCTCTTTTTTTCTTAATAGCTTCATCAGGGATTTATCAGTTTTATTAATCTCTTCAGAGAACCAACTCTTGGTGGTGTTAATCCTCCCTGCTGTGTTTGTTTTCTACTTTATTAACTTCTACTCTTTTGAGGATTTAATTTGTTTCTTTTTCTAGTTTTTGCAATGGATGCTTAGCTTACTAATTTTTAGCCTTTCCATAGATTTCCCTCTAAGCATGGATTTAGCAACATTTTATGTTTTGAAATGTATTTTTTAACATCTTTATTGGAGTATAATTGCTTTACAATGTTGTGTTAGTTTCTGCTTTATAACAAAGTGAATCAGCTATATGCATATATATATCCCCATATCCGCTACCTCCTGCGTTTCCCTCCCACCCTCCTTATCCGACCCCTCTAGGTAGTTGCAAAGCACCAAGCTGATCTCCCTGTGCTATGCAGCTGGTTCCCACTAGCTATCTATTTTACATTTGGTAGTGTATATATGTCAGTGTTACTCTCTCACTTCGTCCCAGCTTACCCTTCTCCCTCCCTGTGTCCTCAGGTCCATTCTCTATGTCTGCATCTTTATTCCTGTCCTGTCCCTAGGTTCATCAAAACCATTTTGTTTTTTAGATTCCATATATATGCGTTAGCATACAGTATTTGTTTTTCTCTTTCTGACTTACTTCACTCTGTATGACAGAATCTAAGTCCATCCACCTCACTGCAAATAACTAAATTTCGTTTCTTTTTATGGCTGAGTAATATTCCATTGTATATATGTGCCACATCTTCTTATTGGAGTATAATTGCTTTACAATGTTGTGTTAGTTTCTGCTTTATAACAAAGTGAATCAGCTATATGCATATATATATCCCCATATCCGCTACCTCCTGCGTTTCCCTCCCACCCTCCTTATCCGACCCCTCTAGGTAGTTGCAAAGCACCAAGCTGATCTCCCTGTGCTATGCAGCTGGTTCCCACTAGCTATCTATTTTACATTTGGTAGTGTATATATGTCAGTGTTACTCTCTCACTTCGTCCCAGCTTACCCTTCTCCCTCCCTGTGTCCTCAGGTCCATTCTCTATGTCTGCATCTTTATTCCTGTCCTGTCCCTAGGTTCATCAAAACCATTTTGTTTTTTAGATTCCATATATATGCGTTAGCATACAGTATTTGTTTTTCTCTTTCTGACTTACTTCACTCTGTATGACAGAATCTAAGTCCATCCACCTCACTGCAAATAACTAAATTTCGTTTCTTTTTATGGCTGAGTAATATTCCATTGTATATATGTGCCACATCTTCTTTATCCATTCATCGTCAATGGACACTTAGGTTGCTTCCATGTCCTAGCAATTGTAAATAGTGCTGCAATGAACATTGTGGTACATGACTCTTTCTGAATTATTGTTTTCTCGGGGTATATGCCCAGTGGTGGGATTGCTGGGTCAAATGGTAGTTCTATTTGTAGTTTTTTAAGGAACCTCCATACTGTTCTCCATAGTGGCTGTATCAATTTACATTCCCACCAACAGTGCAAGAGGGTTCCCTTTTCTCCACACGCTCTCCAGCATTTATTGTTTGTAGATTTTTTGATGATGGCCATTCTGACCGGTGTGAGGGGATACCTTATTGTAGTTTTGAATTGCATTTCTCTAATGATTAGTGATGTTGAACATCTTTTCATGTGTTTGTTGGCAATCTGTATATCTTCTTTGGAGAAATGTCTGTTTAGGTCTTCTGCCCATTTCTGGATTGGGTTGTTTGGTTTTTTGATATTGAGCTGCATGAGCTACTTGTATATTTTGGAGATTAATCCTTTTGTCAGTTGCTTCATTCGCAAATATTTTGTCCTATTCTGTGGGTTGTCTTTTTGTCTTGTTTATGGTTTCCTTTGCTGTGCAAAAGCTTTTAAGTTTCATTAGGTCCCACTTGTTTATTTTTGTTTTTATTTCCATTTTGTTAGGAGGTGGGTCAAAAAGGATCTTGCTGTGATTTATGTCATAGAGTGTTCTGCCTATGTTTTCCTCTAAGAGTTTTATTAATCCATTTTGAATTTTTTTGTGTGTATGGTGTTAGGAAGTGTTCTAATTTCATTCTTTTACATGTAGCTGTCCAGTTTTCCCAACACCACTTATTGAAGAGGCTGTCATTTCTCCATTGTATAACCTTGCCTCCCTTATCAAAGATAAGGTGACCATATGTGTGTGGGTTTATCTCTGCACTTTCTATCCTGTTCCATTGATCTATATTTCTGCTTCTGTGCCAGTACCATACTGTCTTGATTACCGTAGCCTTGTAGTAGTGTGAAGTTCTGGAGCCTGATTCCTCCAGCTCCGTTTTTCTTTCTCAAGTTGCTTTGGCTATTCGAGGTTTTTTGTGTTTCCATGCAAATTGTGAAATTTTTTGTTCTAATTCTGTGAAAAATGCCATTCGTAGCTTGATAGGGGTTACATTGAATCGGTAGATTGCTTTGGGTAGTATAGTCATTTTCACAATGTTGATTCTTCCAATCCAAGAACTTGGTATATCTCTCCATCTGTTTGTATCATCTTTAATTTCTTTCATCAGTGTCTTATAGTTTTCTGCATACAGGTCTTTTCTCTCCTTAGGTAGGTTTATTCCTGGTATTTTATTCTTTTTGTTGCAGTGGTAAATGGGAGTGTTTCCTTAATTTCTCTTTCAGGTTTTTCATCATTAGTGTATAGGAATGCAAGAGATTTCTGTGCATTAATTTTGTATCCTGCTACTCTACCAAATTCATTGATTCGCTCTAGTAGTTTTCTGGTGGCATCTTTAGGATTCTGTATGTATAGTATCATGTCATTCTCAAAGAGTGACAGTTTTACTTCTTCTTTCCAATTTGGATTCCTTTTACTTCTTTTTCTTCTCTGATTGCTGTGGCTAAAACTTCCAAATTATGTTGAATAATAGTGGTGAGAGTGGGTAACCTTGTCTTGTTCCTGATCTTAAAGGAAATGGTTTCAGTTTTTCACCATTGAGAACAATGTTGGCTGTGGGTTTGTCATGTATGGCCTTTATTATGTTGAGGTAAGTTCCCTCTATGCCTACTTTCTGGAGGGTTTTTTATCATAAATGGGTGTTGAATTTTGTCAAAAGCTTTTTCTGCATCTATTGAGGTGATCATATGGTTTTTCTTCTTCAATTTGTTAATATGGTTTATCACATTGATTGATTTGCATATATTGAAGAATCCTTGCATTCCTGGGATAAACCCCCCCCTTGATCATGGTGTATGATCCTTTTAATGTGCTGTTGGAATCTGTTTGCTAGTATTTTGTTGAGGATTTTTGCATCTATGTTCAGCAGTGATACTAGACTGTAGTTTTCTTTTTTCGTGTGACATCTTTGTCTAGTTTCGATATCAGGGTGATGGTGGCCTCGTAGAATGAGTTTGGGAGTGTTCCTCCCTCTGCTATATTTTGGAAGAGTTTGAGAAGGATAGGTGTTAGCTCCTCTCTGAATGTTTGATAGAATTCACCTGTGAAGCCATCTGGTCCTGGGCTTCTGTTTGTTGGAAGATTTTTAATCACAGTTTCAATTTCATTATTTGTGGTTGGTCTGTTCATATTTTCTATTTCTTCCAGGTTCAGTCTCAGAAGGTTGAGCTTTTCTAAGAATTTGTCCATTTCTTCCAGGTGTCCATTTTATTGGCATATAGTAGCTTGTAGTAATCTCTCATGATCCTTTTTATTTCTGCAGTGTCAGTTGTTTCTTCTCCTTTTTCATTTCTAATTCTATTGATTTGAGTCTTCTCCCTTTTTTTCTTGATGATTCTGGCTAATGGTTTATCAATTTTATCTTCTCAAAGAACCAGCTTTTAGTTTTATTGATCTTTGCTATTTTTATAGTTTTTTTTCCTGTATTTGATATCTAGTCTCATAGCATTGTGGTCGGAAAAGATACTTGATACAATTTCAATTTTCTTAAATTTACCAAGGTTCAATTTGTGGCCCAAGATATGGTCTGTCCTGGAGATTGTTCCATGAGCAGTTGAGAAGAAAGTGTATTTTGTTGTTTTTGGATGTAATGTCCTATAAATATCAATTAAGTCCATCTTGTTTAATGTATCATTTAAAGCTTGTGTTGCCTTATTTATTTTCATTTTGGATGATCTGTCCATTGGTGAAAGACGGGTGTTAAAGTCCCCTACTATGATTGCGTTACTGTCGATTTCCCCTTTTATGGCTGTTAGCATTTGCCTTATGTATTGAGGTGCTCCTCTGTTGGGTGCAGAAATATTTACAATTGTTACATATTCTTCTTGGATTGATCGCTTGATGATTATGTAGCGCCCTTCTTTGTCTCTTGTAGTAGTCTTTATTTTAAAGTCTATTTTGTCTGAAATGAGAATTGCTACTCCAGCTTTCTTTTGATTTCCAATTGCATGGAATATCTTTTTCCATCCCCTCACTTTCAGTCTGTTATGTGTCTGTAGGTCTGACGTGGGTCTCTTGTAGACAGCATATGTACGGGTCTTGTTTTTGTATCCATTCAGCCAGTCTATGTCTTTTGGTGGGAGCATTTAATCCATTTACATTTAAGGTAATTATCGATATATATGTTCATTCTGTTACCATTTTCTCAATTGTTTTGGGTTTGTTTTTGTAGGTGTTTTCCTTCTCTTGTGTTTCCTGCCTAGAGAAGTTCCTTTAGCATTTGTTCTAAAGCTGGTTT
>NC_041225.1:60927737-60934033 GCF_002837175.3 Physeter macrocephalus
TGGGTAGAGTAATCTTGGTTGTAGGTTTTTCCCTTTCATCACTTGAAGTATGTCCTGCCACTCCCTTCTGGCTTGCAGAGTTTCTGCTGAGAAATCAGCTGTTAATCTTATGGGGATTTGCTTGTATGTTATTTGTTGCTTTTCCCTTGCTGCTTTTAATATTTTTTCTTTGTATTTAGTTTGATTAATATGTGTCTTGGCATGTTTCTCTTTGGGTTCATCCTGTATGGTGCTCTCTGTGATTCCTGGACTTGATTGACTATTTCCTTTCCCATGTTAGGGAAGTTTTTGACTATAATCTCTTCAAATATTTTCTTTTTCTTTCTTTCTTTTTCTCTTCTTCTTCTGGGACCCTTATAATTTGAATGTTGGTTCGTTTAATGTTGTTCCAGAGGTCTCTGAAACTGTCCTCAATTCTTTTCATTCTTTTTTCTTTATGCTGCTCCCTGGCAGTTATTGCCACCATTTTATTGTCCAGCTCAGTTATCCATTCTTCTGTCTCAGTTATTCTGCTATTCATTCCTTCTAGAGTATTTTTAATTTCAGCAGTTTTGTTGTTCATCACTGTTTGTTTGCTTTTTAGTTCTTCTAGATCCTTGTTGAATGTTTCTTGTATTTTCTCCATTCTGTTTCCAAGATTTTGGATCATCTTTACTATCCTTACTCTGAATTCTTTTTCAGTTAGGTTGCCTATTTCGTCTTCATTTATTCGTTCTTGTAGGTTTTTACCTTGCTGCTTTGTCTGTAACATATTTTTCTGTCATTTCATTTATTTTTTTGATGGTTGGTGCTGTATTCCTGTCTTACTGGTTGTTTGGCCTGAAACATCCAGCATTGGAGTTTGCAGACAGTTGGGTAGAGCTGGGTCTTGTTGCTGAGATGAGTTCCTCTGGGAGGTCTCACTCCAATTAATATTCCCTAGGGTCCTAGGTTCTCTTTTAGTCAAGCTGTTTGGACTCGGAGCTCCCACCACAGGAGCTTGGGCCCGACCTCCAGCTTGGGACCCAAGATCCTGCAAGCTTTGTGGCACAGTAAAAAATTTTTAAAAAAAGGTAAAAGAAAAAGAAAGAAAAAAAGCAGTACAATATCAAAGAATAGAAAATAAAATAAAATTAGAAAGATAAAAAATATATTAGGAAAAAGAAAATCTAATTGAAACAACTATAACAAGGTAAAACAGAAGCCCAACATAAAAAAGAAAGAGAAAAAAGGACATAGAAAAGGGAACAGCCAAAAGGAGCAGAACAATAACAAATTATACAGAATAAAATTAGAAAAATAAAAGGTTTATTAGAAAAAATATATATAAATGAATCAACAACAAGAAGGTAAAACAGAACCACAACATAAAAGCAATAAATCAACAAGGTAAAACAGAACCCCAATCTAGAAGAAGATAAAAGAAAAAGAAAAAAAAAAAGCCTTGGCTATGGGGGTGAAGTTTAGGTGGGGGCTGGAACTTAGGCAGGGGCGGGGTTTAGGGTGGGGCAGGACCCAGGCAGTTGGGGTGTTACGTTTGATCATGGGACGGGGCCTAGGCTCAGGACCCATGTAGCTGGAAAAGGCCTTGGCGAGGGGCCACGTTCAATTGTGGGGCAGGGCCTCTTCTTAAGACCTGCGTGGAAGGGGAGAGGCAGCACGTGGAAGGGAGGGCCTCTGGAGTGTGGGGTTCCAGAGTTTGGAGGTAGGGCCCTGAGTGAGGGTGTGTGGGTGAGGTTTAGGCCCAGCGCATTAGAGGGGGTCTCTGAGTGTAGATGTGGGGCCCTGGGTGAGGGTGTAGGGGCGGGGCTTGGATTCTGCATGGCAGGAGGGAGGCTCTGAGGGCAGAGAATTAGGCCCAAGCCCAGCAGGCTCCCTGGTGCCTAAGTGGACAGGGAAGGTACTGGCCGAATTCCCTTCCATTCCTTCGTGCCCCTCCCTCACCGTCTCCCCCAGGGTGTCCCCCGTCACCTCTGGACCCCTAACCGCGGGTGTGTCCCACTGGGTGTAGGAACTCCCCTCCCCCAGCCACCCCTCAGGGGTGCCGGTCCTGGAGGTCCGGCCTTTACTTTTGCTCCCCCTT
Source organism: Physeter macrocephalus (assembly GCF_002837175.3). NCBI lineage: Eukaryota > Metazoa > Chordata > Mammalia > Artiodactyla > Physeteridae > Physeter > Physeter macrocephalus. The sequence goes on from NC_041225.1 coordinate 60,929,800, forward strand.
CCCTCCCTCCCACTCCTCAGGACCTGCGTGGCTGGAGGGGGCCTCGGGGGGCAGAGGATGAGGCCCGGGATCTCAGCATGTTGGGGGCCCAAGTGGGCAGGGGAAACCTGGCCATGCTCCCTTTTGATCCTCTGCCCTCCCAATGGTCCCCCAATTTACCCCTTCTGGCATGGGATCCCTTCCCCTCCCCCAGCCGCCCCTTAGGGGCACCAGTCCCATCCTGCCTCCACTTCTCCCCCTTCACTCCTCCCATGCCCCATGTCCTACCCAGTCGCTGGGGGTTCGTCCTGTCCCCTTAGGTGTCTGTGGTCCCTCACTTGTGCCTGGTAGGTGCCCTATTTGTGAGGAGACGTGAATTCCAAGTCCACCTAGTACGCCATCTTGACTCCGACCTTGAAATGTATTTTTATTATTCAGTTCAAAATACTTTCTAATTTCCATTGTGTTCTTTTTTTGATTCATAGATTATTTAGAAGTTTATTGCTTAACTTCCAAATATATTTGGTTTTTCATCTTTTTATTTTTCATTTGTTTATGACTATTAGAGCGCTTTATATCTTAAAAAAAACTATATGGGAAATGTCAAACATATACAAAAGTGGAATAAAATAGTTTAATAACCACTCAGGTATCCATAAGCTTCAACTATTTTTAACTCTGGACCAAATTCGTTTCATTTCTGTTCTCTCATTATGCAACCCTCACCAGATTATTTTGAAGTGAATCTCAGATATCATATTTTTTCTATAAATATTTCAGTATGTACCTATATAAGACGACATTAAAAAATTAATTACAATACCATATCCTATCCAGAATAATTCCTTGATGTCATAAAATATCTGGTCAGTTTCCAAAAGTTTTCCATTGTCTCCTAATTTTTCTTTACAGTTTGATTATTTTGAAAACAGGATCCAAATTAAGTTCCAAATATTGTTATTGGTTGATATGTTCAGGTCTTTTTAATCTAAATATTCCCTCAGCATGTCTCTTTTTCAACCCTTGCTGTTTCTTTTAGAAGCAACTGGGTCTTTTGTAGTTTCCCATAATTTGAATTTTGCTAATTGCGCTTGATGATATTGTTTAATGTGTTCCTCTATCCCTGTATTTCCTATTTCCTGTAAGATATAGAGGCTTGATCAGATTCAGATTTGATGTTTTTTGTTTTGTCTTGTTTAGTTGGTCAAGATGATGGTGGTGTGAGATTTCATCAATAATCATAGTGATGTCTGGTTATTTCTTTTCTTGATGATGATGACCTAGGTTCATGAATTCATGAGGGAGTTGAAAAATGGTGATATTCTGTTGTTCCTTCTTCATTTATTACTTGGGATACTAGTATAAAGAGAAATTTCCCCTCATCTTCCATTTGGATATTCTCAGTTATGGTTCATATAGAAGAGACAGATAAATACTTGATTTTTTCTCCTCATTTACTAGTTTTCAAAATAAGTTTGTTTTTAGCAATTTTCAATGATCATCAGTGAGGCATTTAAAAAGTTACCGTTATGAACTAATGTGTTTCAATTCAGTTACATTTATTATCTTTGTTAATGCTCGCACTGTCCCATCTTTGGCCAATGGACCCTACTCAGACTGTCTCCTGAGTCCTTTTGATATAACCCTTAATTTTGTATGGCTTTCTTGTTTTTTTGTGTGCATGATGTTCCAGACTTATCTTGTACAATTCCTGCCCTTTTTCCAAGGGCCTTACTTTTTTTTTTTTCTTTCTTTTTTTTGGCTGTGCTGCGTGGCTTGCATTATCTTGGTTCCCTGACCAGGAATTGAACCCACAGTTCTAACCACTGGACCACCAGGGAATTCCCCTTACTTTGTTTTAATAAAAAATGGTATTTAGAGGCAGCAGTATGTGCAGTAGGTGTGCTCATTGCTACTAGTTTGGTCATTGTTTTTAGACCTTTTCAGTGGTCAGTCGTAGGGAATATATGTACAGTTTTAAAAAATGAAATACATCATTAGTTTATATTATACTCTATTCAGGGTTTTTGCTTAACCTCATTAATCTTACAGCTGTATCTCCTTTCTTCCATACTTAAAAACCTAGTTTTCAATGGCACCAACAAAACTACTCATTTGATTTATCTTAACACACACACACACACACACACACACACACACACACACAAGCTGTTGAAGGTGCTGCTTGTCTTCTCAGCTCTTTCTTTTGGAATTGATGAATGTCTCACAAGAAAACCGGCTCAGAATAACATACCTGCCCCTGCCTAGGTATTAAGCTTTGAAATTCAACTTTTACCCCCTAAGTCTACAAGCTGTTGAAGGTGCTGCTTGTCTTCTCAGCTCTTTCTTTTGGAATTGATGAATGTCTCACAAGAAAAGTGGTTGCAAAAGCCAGACTCATCTCTCTAGATTTACCTCCTTTTAAAGATATTAGACTGGTAGATCTTCACTATATTCTTTGCCCGCTGATGCCTTCGAGTAATGTTTTAAAATATTTTGTGCATCTTTTCTAGTTGTCTTCAATAAGATGTTGGCCTGAATTATCTAATCTGCCATTATTGGAAATGAAAGTCCCCTTACCACTTAAATGTTGAACATTTAATTTATATTTATATAATGTGACCACAATATTTGGTTTTATTTCAAAGGTTCTGAAACAAAAACACCTGGATGATTGTCTACGACATGTATCTGTAAGAAGATTTGAATCATTTAATCTGTTCTCAGTAACAGAAGCCCAAAAAAGGGAAACTGAAGAGGAAGTTGGTGCCTGGATTCAATATACAAGCATCTTCTATCCTGAATACAGTATTTTCTTAAGGTAAACATCACTCTAGTTAAGATTTTTTTTAAAGTTTTTTTCTCTTGTAGAAGAAAACAATCTACTAAGAATCTCATTGTTCATTCTATTGAGTTTGCAGGCAATCTTTATCAGAACTTAGGTTTTGCAACCTTGTGTTTGGAATCCTTTTGCTTTAACTGGGTCTTACTGTATTCTCAGAACTAAAAAAAAACATTCTAAGGAACGTATCGGCATTTGATGATAAAGTTCAAATCAAGGGTTCATTTAACCATTGTCTCATAGCATTTGATTATGGAAAAAAGCCAAGTTCTTTTCGAGGCAAAGAAGGCTGAAAGTGAAAACAGAATTTTTCCAAACTGCTCTTCAAGTAGTAGTTATTTGAAAAATCAAGCTTTGATATTTTTCCCATTCATGTTTTGTCACTTTCAGAATAGACTCTTAGGAATAGGAGGAGAAAATTCAGCCAAAACACTGATATCATGAGAAGCATACAGACTGTTCTGGCTTTAAAAATCATTAGAAAAGAGATAAGAGAGTTGCAAACTGAAGTAACAAGATATCATTTTTACTGAATTAATTTTCTCTCACAGTTACAGTCTAGCATGTTGCAATATTACTGCAGGTATTTGATTTTATAAAATCTGCCTTTCTTGACACGATTTCACATTTTGAAAGGGAAGGAGGAGCACATTTACAGTAACTGTAAGAAGAGCAAAAAGCATTTTAAGTGGAAACATGTCTGAATGCAGTTTAGGTGAGGTTAGGAATAATTTTAAGAAAAAAGTTTTCACAAAGGATGTCTATTTATAATATATGTTTCCTGAACTATTTTAGTTTAAAATATCACAGCTCTAAAAGATACCATAATATCTTAAAATTTGGGATTTGGAGAAAAATTGACTAGGGTGGGCAGGGGAATGCAATTAGGATCTGGTTTCATCATATTGATTTATTAAAAACTCTAAATAGAAGGTAAAAACTTAGGGATTTGTGAGCTTGCCTGTACATTCATTATGAGATTCAAATTAGAATACCTCAACTGCCTGGCATTCTGATGGAGATAATTAGTTTAGTCCTTGATTAGGAAGGAAAGAAAAATGCATTAAATGCTTACTGTTTACCAAGTACAGTACTATGTGCTTTGATGTATTCTAATTCATGTACTCCTTACAATAACTCTGTGAAGTAGGAATGAAGATGATTAAACAATTGGAAGATAGAATCTATAAGGATATTAAAGAGAAGGAGAAACAGAGTAATACCCTTACTGGTAGAGGTCTTCAGGTGTAAAGTTCTAAAACTTATCTTCTACATCTGCCGTGACAAGAGGCAGTAAGTGTAAACTGTACCAAGAATAACTTCCTGGACTTCCCTGGTGGCGCAGTGGTTGCGCGTCCGCCTGCCGATGCAGGGGAACCGGGTTCGCGCCCCGGTCTGGGAGGATCCCACATG
>NC_041225.1:60934239-60937299 GCF_002837175.3 Physeter macrocephalus
AACGGGAGAGGCCGCAACAGAGGGAGGCCCACGTACCGCAAAAAAAAAAAAAAAAAAAGAATAACTTCCTGACATCTTCAAGGCCCTGGTAAAGAATAACTTCCTGACATCTTCGAGGCTCTGGTAAGGCTTAGCCAGAGAGAATGTGAAATCTTCTGTCCTTGAGAGCTTTCAAAATAAGGCATGGTTCTCCACCTGGTGGAGATGGCATTGATGTAGCAGCAAGACACCTCTCCAACAGTGTGGTTCTTTGTGATATATCCATTTTTGAAAGAATAAATATATCTATATAAATATGATATTAAATCCTAGTTTATAGAAAGAAGACAGGTGACTGAGCTAGAATTTAGGCCTCATTGGCTGCCAAGATTTTTTCTCTTTTTTTCAAACTAGCTAATATCTCTCCATATCAATAGTGCAAACATAACAATAGCTTACACATACAGAATTCTAGAGCTGAATTCTGATCTTAGAATAAATTAAAAAATAATCATAGCAACATTAATAATGACTGACAATTGAGTGCCTACTATGTGACAAGCACTGTTGTGAATGGTTTACATGTATAAGCTTATTTAATTCACACAGCACCTCCTGAGGTAAATACTGTTTTTATCCTCATTTTACAGATGAGAAAATAACTCGATCGAGGGCACACAGCCAATAATTGGTTGTGCCCCTATTTAAACCCTGGTGGTCTGGTTTCATGCCTGTATAATACTTTTAAAAACTTTTGTTTTGAAATAATTACAGGCTCTCAGAAAGTTGCAAAAATAGTACAAGGAGTTCCATGTACCCATCACCCAGCTGCCTCCATCAGTAACATCTTATATAATGATAGTCACAGCCTGCACTTTTAACTTCTACACATCCTGCCACTTGTGTGGCAGTCATATATACATTTATTCACTTTTCAGATGAAGGGATTGAGGCCTAGATAAACTAATTTCCTCATTGATTATTCTGAGCATTCCGTTTCTTACTCCATAATCCTGATACCGTATAGGAAATCACCTATATTACTGAAATTGCTTAGGTAGGGGAGGATTTCTGCCAAGAATAGTTCATTCCATTCCATTGCCAATTTTGTTCATGTTGATTTCTTATGGTTACCACTTCTCCTTGTTTACTGTTATCTGCCCAACATGGATTTCCATTCTTGCTCCTTTGATATCTTGTATAAACTCTTTTGTCAGTCTTACCATGACATTTCTTTAGCTCCCTTTATCTATTTTCGTCAGTGTTATTTGAATTGTGAGCATTCTAAAGTTTAAAAAAATTTCTTGTAATAGCCAAAAGTAGTGTCTTGGAAAGTTGTTTCGAAATGCAGTACCATCATCATCTTCTATATTTTTTAAGTTTATTAACGCTATGCAGTGAAAAAAAGTGGTGAATAGTTTTTAAATAAATCAAATCAGTAAATTCATTTCCCTACATATTGATTTATGTTCCTTTAAAGTTTTATTAGACTTGAAATGAATACCTTAAGAGAGTAAATAACTAGATATTTGTGAATTTAGAGTACTTAGTTGTATATTGTTTATATTATTAAAAGGTATATAAGCAGTGGCCTGAATTAAAATTTTGATCATTTCCTGTCAGCTTTACATGATGACACTTAAAATGAAGAAATAAAGAATTTCCCCTAGTGACTTTTCATCAAGCAAAAGTCTGGACAATGTAAAAGTTAGGTTATGAATTCTCCAAGATCTGTTGTCTTTTCTGTATATCTGAGGATGGTCTACTCTGTTCCAAAGTGAGTGTTCAGTTAGTAAATTAAAATCCAGGGTATGGCTCCTGCTTTATTCCTTGGCAAAGTCTTCTTGTTTTTCTGGTGTTCATTTCTTAGAATTTTATAGAAGAGGTTCTTGCTATTAGATAGATGCATGTATAGAAAACTAATATATACCAGGAGGTGTTTATACTAAAAATCCTTCATTAAAAATTCCTTGTTCCTGGGACTTCCCTGGTGGTCCAGTGGCTAAGACTTGTGTTCCCAATGCAGGGGGCCCGGGTTTGATCCCTGGTGAGAGTACAGTGGCTAAGACTTGCGCTCCCAATGCAGGGGGCCCGGGTTTGATCCCTGGTGAGGGAACTAGATCCCTCATGCTGCAACTAAGAGTTTGCATGCTGCAACTAAAGATCCCATGTGCTGCAACTAAAAAAGATCCCGCATGCTGCAACTAAAAGATCCCACACGCCGCAACAAAGATCCCATGTGCCTCAGCTAAGACCCGGCGCAGCCAAATAAATGAATGAATGAATGAATAAATAAATAAATAATATAAATAAATAATATAAATACCTATATATATATGAAGGGATTTCCCTGGTGGTCCAGTGGTTGCGAATCTGTCTTGCAATACAGGGGATGTGGGTTTGATCCCTGGTCAGGGAACTAAGATCTCACGTGCCACGGGGCAACTAAGCCCATGTGCCACACTACTGAGCCCGTGCGCCACAACTAGAGAGAAGCCTGCGCACCACAACGAAGAGCCTGTGTGCCGCAACGAAAGATCCCACATGCTGCAACTAAGACCCGATGCAGCCAAAAATATATATATATATCTATTTTAATAGATCTTTATTGGAGTATAATTGCTTCACAATACTGTGTTAGTTTCTGTTGTACAACAAAGCAAATCAGCTGTATGCATACATGTCCCCATACCCCCTCCCTCTTGAGCCTCCTTCCCATCCTCCCTATCCCACCCTCCCTATCCCACCCCTGTAGATCATTGCAAAGTACCGAGCTGATCTCCCTGTGCTATGCTGCTGCTTCCCACCAGCCAACTATTTAATGTTCAGTAATGTATATATGTAGATGACCCCTGTAGATCATTGCAAAGTACTGAGCTGATCTCCCTGTGCTATGCTGCTGCTTCCCACCAGCCAACTATTTAATGTTCAGTAATGTATATATGTAGATGCTACTCTCACTTCTCCCTCCTACCCCATGTCATCAAGTCCATTCTCTAAGTTTACCTCTTTATTCCTGCCCTGCAACTAGGTTCATCAGTACTTTTTTTTTTTTTAGATTCCATATATATGCATTAGCAT
>NC_041225.1:60937436-60986921 GCF_002837175.3 Physeter macrocephalus
GAGCTGATCTCCCTGTGCTATGCTGCTGCTTCCCACCAGCCAACTATTTAATGTTCAGTAATGTATATATGTAGATGCTACTCTCACTTCTCCCTCCTACCCCATGTCATCTAGTCCATTCTCTAAGTTTACCTCTTTATTCCTGCCCTGCAACTAGGTTCATCCGTACCGTTTTCCTTAGTTGTTGTATCAATTTACATTCCCACTGACAGTGTAGGAGGGTTCCCTTTTCACCACACCCTTTCCAGCATTTATCGTTTCTAGCTTTTTTGATAATGGCCATTCTGACTGGTGTCAGGTGATACTTCACACAAAACAAGTAGTTTTGACTTGCATTTCTCTAAAAATTAGTGACACTGAGCGTCTTTTCATCTGCCTCTTGGCCATCTGTATGTTTTCCTTGGTGAAATGTCTATTTAGGTCTTCCACCCATTTTTTAACTGGGTGCCTCTTGGCCATTTGTATGTCTTCCTTGGTAAAATGTCTATTTAGGTCTTCTGCCCATTTTTTAACTGGATGATTTGTTTTTTTGATTTTGAGCTCCATGAGCTGTTTGGATAATTTGGAGATTAATCCTTTGTCTGTTGTTTCATTTGCAAATATTTTCTCCCATTCTGAGGGTTGTCTTTTTGTCTTGTTTATGGTTTCCTTTGCTGTGCAAAAGCTTTTAAGTTTAATTAAGTCCCATTTGTTTATTTTTGGTTTTTTTGCCATTACTCTAGGAGGTGGGTCAAAGATCTTGCTGTGATTTATGTCAAAGAGTGTTCTTCCTATGTTTCCTTCAAGAGTTCTGTGTCTGGTCTTACATTTAAGTCTTTAATACATTTGGAGTTTATTTTTGTGTTTGGTGTCAGGTAGTGTTCTAATTTCATTCTTTGACATGTAGCTGTCCAGTTTTCCCAGCACCACTTATTGAAGAGGCTGTCTTTTCTCCATTGCATGTTCTTGCCTCCTTTGTCGTAAATTCGATGCCCATATGTGCATGGGTTTATCTCTGGGCATTATCCTGTGCCATTGATCTATATTTCTGTTTTTGTGCCAGTACCATACTGTCTTAATTACTGTGGCTTTGTGGTATAGTTTGAAGTCGGGGAGCCTGATTCCTCCAACTCCGTTTTTCTTTCTCAAGTTGCTTTGGCTATTCGGGGTCTTTCGTGTTTCCATATGAATTGTAAGATTTTTTGTTCTAATTCTGTGAAGAATGCCATTGGTAGTTTGAAAGGGATTATATTGAATCTGTAGATTCAGTTGGGTAGTAGATTCCTTTGGGTAGTATAGTCATTTTCACAATATTGATTCTTCCAATCCAAGAATGTGGTATATTTCTCCATCTGTTTATGTTATCTTTGATTTCTTTCATCAGTGTTTTATAGTTTTCTGAGTACAAGTCTTTCGCCTCCTTAGGCAGGTTTATTCCTAGGTATTTTATTCTTTTTGTTGCAATGGTAAATGGGAGCATTTCCTTAATTTCTCTTTATGATTTTTCTTTGTTGGTGTATAGGAATGCCAGAGATTTCTGTGCATTAATTTTCTATCCTGCAACATTACCAAATTCACTGATTAGTTTTAGTAGTTTTCTCGTGACATCTTTAGGATTTTCTATGTATAGTAAAAAACTATTAAAAAAAATTTCTTCTCGTCTTATAAGTTGCAATTTCTTGTTGTATAGAGATTACTGTATAGATACTAGAAATTGTTGTTCCCTGCCCCTGTATTTTAACTTAATTTCAGTGTACTAGGAATTTGCATATTCTGGAAACTTTAAAATACTTCCATTTATATTCAGAACCATAAAAGTGCCTGAGTTATTCATTTATAAATATATACATGTCTTAGGTATAGAAAAAGCTGAGAGGCCTGAACTGTCCTCCTTTCTTTGAATGACTCCTGTTGCTATGGTAATTGCTGAATTAGAAGCCTAGCATTCTTGCCTTTTGGCCTGTCCTGGAGGTTTAGAATGGGCAAGAAGTCAAGAATGACTTTGTCTTTGACTGTAGTACAACAAATGCACTGCATTGAGATCATGTATTGCTTCTCTAAGGAAAGGAAAAAAAATAAAACAAACCCTCACCCCACTGGATTTAGTGTGTACCCTGTGAGTGCTCACTGAATAAAAACTTGTGATGGGAATGGTATGCTTATGAAATTAGATGTATGGCAGATTATCCTTATATGTGTAGTGCACCATAGGTGCCCCTTTAAAACTTGGCAAGGTTGGTATCTGAGGCAAATATGGATACTGAATTTATATTTATTTATTTATTTATTATTTTAAATTTAAATTTATTTATTTATTTGTTCATTTTTGGCTGTGTTGGGTCTTCATTGCTGCGCACAGGCTTCCTCTAGTTGCAGTGAGCAGGGGCTACTCTTTTTTGCGGTGCGCAGGCTTCTCATTGTGGTGGCTTCTCTTGTTGCGGAGCATGGGCTCTAGGCACGTGGGCATCAGTAGTTGTGGCTCGTGGGCTCTAGAGCTCAGGCTCAGTAGTTGTGACGCACGGGCTTAGTTGCTCTGCAGCATGTGGAATCTTCAGGGACCAGGGCTCGAACCTGTGTCCCCTGCATTGGCAGGTGGATTCTTAACCACTGTGCCACTAGGGAAGTCCCTGAATTTATATTTAAAAAGTACAGTTTTAATGTTAGTAGTGCTGTTAACAACAGCAGTGAATATTAAAGCAGCTTTTGTTCTCTTGTATTTTATTTTGTATTTTAGAAGGAACTTTATAGGAGCTTCAAAATGTGGTGCAGTGTATGTAGAAAATTAAAAGACTAATCCATTGAGTCATGCTTTCATGGAGCTTAAATCACAGATATGGGCTAATTATAACTTAATTTTCTAGTTTATTTAAACTCCAATCATGATTGTTTGTGTAGTTTGCTTACATATACATATATTCAAAGTTTCAGTAAAATGAAATATTCCCTAGGTACTTTTTCAAATTTTCATATATTATATATATTATGTAGAAATGTAAGACTGAAAAAAAAAACTCTTCAGCCATTTATTTTTGAAAGAGCTCCAAAGTAGTTGCATGGAAAATCAACTTTTTAAACCTTTTCCTTCAGAAAACCTTTCCTCTTTTGTTCTTATGCAGACTCTTAGGACCCATTCCGCTCTCTGGCTTACTTTTTCTGATTTTGGGGGACCACTTTTCTTTTTAATCAAGGTAAAATTAATCATTTTAACCATTTCAAATTGTGCAATTCAGTATATTCATGATGTTTTGCAACCATCACCACTCTCTAATTTCTGAAGCTTTTCATCACCCCAAAAGGAAACCCCATCCCCATTACTAGTAACTCTCTATCTTCCTCCTCCCCCTAGCCCCTGGCAACCACTTATCTACTTTCTATCTATATGGATTTGCCTATATTGCCTATTCTGGACATTTTATATAAGTAGAATCATATGATATGTGGCCTTTATATTTGGCTTCTTTCACTTAGCATAATGTTTTCTGATTCATCCATGTTATAGCATATACCAGTACTTCATTCCTTTTTTATGGCTGAATAATATTCCATTGTACGGACAATACCATATTTTGTTTATCCCTTCATCAGTTGATGGACATTTGGGTAGTTTCTACTTTTTGGCTATTATGAATACTGCTACTATGAACATTCATGTACAAGTTTTTATGTGAATGTATAAGCTTTAAATTCTTTCTTTTAGGTGTGTACTGAGGGGCAGAATTACTAGGTCATGTAGTAACTCTTTGTTTAACTTTTTGAAGAATGGCCAAATTGTTTTCCACAGTGGCTGTGCCATTTTACCTACTAGGAATATATGAGGGTTCTAGTTTCTCCCCATTCTTGCAAGCACCTATGATTTTTCCTATATTATTATTATTTTGTATTATTGCCATTCTAGTGGGTGTAAAGTGACATCTTACTGTTGTATTGATTTGCAGTCCCCCAGTGAATAATTATGTTGTATGTTTTTTCATGTGCCCATTGGCCATTTGTATATCTTCTTTGGAGAAATGTCTATTCAAGTCCTCTGCCCATTTTTAATTGGGTTGTTTGTCTCTTTGTTATTGAATTTCAGACTTCTTTATATATTCTGGATACTTGACCCATATCAGATATGTGATTTGCAAATATTTTCTCCCATCTTCTGGGTTATCTTTTCACTTTCTTTATAGTGTCCTTTGGTGTACAAAAGTTTTTAGTTTTGTTGAAGTTCAATTTATCTATTTTTTTCTTTTGTTGTTTGTGTTTTGGGTGCCATATTTAGCCCTCACTTACTTTTAACCTCTGGTTTCAATCTCTTGATACCTTTAGGCTTCAAATTTTTCTCTGGTAGCTTTTTTTTTTCCCTCTTCAGATAATTATCTGCCCCAGTGACTTGCTCCTTAGTCCTTACCCCATAGGTCATTCTTTAGAAAAACTCAAAGATCCTCATTTCTAGCATAGCTTTAGGTGCTTGTGAAAAAAATTGGTTGGCTTTGGGAAGAAAAAACTGGCTACTGGTAAATTTTTTTCCATCTTTATTGAGAAATTGATATAATTGACATATAACATTGTGTAAATTTAAGGTATACACTGTGTTGACTTGATTCACTTATATATTGCAAAATGATTAGTTCCATACTACTAGCTAACGCCTCTATCATGTAACATAATTATCATTTCTTTTTTGTGGTGAGAACATTTAAATTAAAGGCTTGGGAAACAAGTTAAAGCTTCGGAGTTTAGGAGAAGATGGAGTGAACTTTTTATACCCTGGATATGTTAGCAAAATGTTATGACCGTTATATAACATTAATTATCAGTGTAATGGTAAAACTGAAGTTTGATAAGGTCCCTTCCTTGCAGGTATTACTGTCTAATAACCACATTGTCCAGGGAGGACCTAGGTAAACAGTTGAAAGATTAAGGGTAGGCAAGATCTTATAGAGTTGACACTTGAATAAAGTATAGATGACTCTGAACAAAGAAAAGTCCTTGAGTTTGGGCCAAACGAAAGGGAACTTGAAATAATCAAACTGAATCTTTACCACATTGTGCTCATGGCAGTTTTCCTATAAGTAGGACTAATTCTTATACCATTGAAGACAATGATTGTTGACATTTTTCTTTCATGAGATGCCATCTTTTAGGGTTTCTAGACTTCGTAGATAAGTGATTTTCATTTTTGTAAGTTACTTAGAGGTATAGGATTAGTTTTCCTGTTTCCCCACCCTGATCCCATTTAATGTCATAGGGTATACTTTCTGCTTCTTGACTTCAAGAAATAATGCTTTCAAGAAGACAAGTTTTGTGTCACACTTTTATTTTGAATACTGCTTTTAACTTTTAAACATGCATTTTACTTTATCCCAGTTTCTGCTTTTTAGAAATATTTAACTTCTTGCAAAATATATGTACCTTTTTTTAACTCTTGTCTCAGATTTCTTTTCATATGTTTATTTCATCTTGATGAGAGAGAGAGAGAGAGAGAGTGACAGAGAGAGCCTGCGAATGTGCATGAGAGAATGTCCTTATTAAAACTAGGCCATAAAGCAATTTCACTTTTAGGTATTTACTTTTCGTATGTTTATTTCATCTTGATATGAGAGAGAGAGAGAGAGAGAGAGAGAGAGAGAGAGAGTGACAGAGAGAGCCTGCGAATGTACATGAGAGAATGTCCTTATTAAAACTAGGCCATAAAGCAATTTCACTTTTAGGTATTTATCCTAAAGAAATAATCAGAAAGGGGCTCAATGCTATTTCTATAAGGATGTTCATTGAAACAATACTCATAAAGCACAAAAGTGGGCATAATCTAAAAATCCATCATAAGGTGTTGGTTCAGTAAATTATGGTGCATTCATTGGACTACTTGGCAGCCATTAAAATCATGTTGCAGGAGAATATTTAATGATGTGGGAAACTTTATAATATGTTAAATGAAAAAATACAAATTGCAAAACTGTATGGACAATGTGCTCTCAGTTACTTAATGACAGGTCTATGAGCATAGCATAAAATTTGAAGGCTGTATACCAAACTATTAACTGTGGTTACCTCTGCATGATAGGATTATGGGCAGTTTTTTCTTGAGGGAACCGTATATTGCTTTTATATTTAGGAAAAAGTTTTTTGAGTTCTATGCTATATTGCTGATCATTTTAATAGCTTCATCTTGTGCTTTAGATGTTTAATGCTTTGTTCTTTTTCCTCTCTTGTCTGACACGTATGTTGTAGTTTTCCATGTTAGGCGTAAATAACCTCTTCTAGAATCTTGCATCCACAGAGAAGGTGCAGAATCATTGTGTTATGAAGATGAAAGTTGGATTTGTGGTTGATAACTTCATTGCCTTAGATTATGATACTGTTGAGCCCAATGGTTATTGGGCCAGTGATTATTGCAGATTAACTTTTTGCGTCCTCACTTGGCCACTCCATGAAGGAGCTTGGTCTCTGTGATAAAAATAAAATGTTGTTCTGAAAAGGGTATTATAGTTTACATGTGTTCTCTTACTATATGTATTAGCTTGCTAGGGCTCCCAGAACAAAACACCGCAGATTGGATGGCTTAAACAGCAAGTTTATTTTCTCACAGTTTGGGGTCTAAAAGTCTTGCATCTAGGTGTTGCAGGTTTGGTTTCATCCAAGGCCTCTTTCTTTGACTTGCATGTGGCTGCTTTCTTGCTGCCTCTTCACGTGGTTGTCCCTCTGTGCACATGCCTTGTTGTCTCTGTGTGTCCTAATCTCCTTTTTTTGTAAGGATACATATATATATGTATATATATATATATATATATTAGGGCTCACCCTAATGACCCAATTTTAACTTAATTAGCTCTTTGAAGGCCCTATGTCCAAATTCAGTCGCATTCTGAGGCACTGGGGGTTAGGACTTCAACATATGAATTTTGGGGAGACACAGTTCAGTCCATATTAGTATATATCATTTGTGATGAGTTTTTTGTTGTTGTTGTTGTTGTTGTTGTTGTTGTTTTTGCGGTACGCGGGCCTCTCACCGCTGCGGCCTCTCCCGCTGCGGAGCACAGGCTCCGGACGCGCAGGCTCAGCGGCCATGGCTCACGGGCCCCGCCGCTCCGCGGCACGTGGGATCCTCCCGGACCGGGGCACAAATCCGCGTCCCCCACATCGGCAGGCAGACTCCCAACCACTGCGCCACCAGGGAAGCCCCTGTGATGAGTTTTAATGGCAAAGTAGTGTGGATGAAGTAAATTTTATTGTGATTTATTAATGATTATTATAAACTATTACAACATCCTAAAGAACTACAGCTGTAAGTTATATAGGGGAGAATGTAGAAGATTGTAGATGTGTTAGCATCAACTTTTTGTAATCACCACTGGAAAAGTAACTCAGACTCTATGACCTGTTGATTCAGTTCACACCTAGTGTGATTCAGGAGTCCTGGCTAATGCAACACTGCCACTAAAATTTGGGAAATGTATTGGTAATACGCCTTCTGCCATTCTTTGAAATAAATTTTTTTTTTCTCCTAGCTGGGCTACATGACAGGACCCTGTGGTGGTTGGTGTCTCATGGTCCTAGAGAAATTTGTAGACCCTCTACCTTATATACTCTTACGTGTGACAATGGTGATTGTTTTTTCCCCAGTGAATCCTGGGGCTGACCTGGACTTTTAATGCACACTGCTGCAGTCTCCTGCTTCTGGATCCTTCCTAGGGGTCTCATAGAGTGGGACCTGTTTTGTGATGTATCCAAAGCTGATCTCTTTGGGGTTAGTAATTACTTAAGGAAATATTCTTGTTGAAATACAAAATATTTTCATTTTCTACCTATATTTGGGAGACTGAAGGTGACTATCTCTTAGGAAATATAGTCCAGATTTTTAGTTTTTCTGTTTCATTGTTACTGTGTTAATGTAGTTAAGGTCTATAATATTGGTGTAATTATTTAAGCTTCAGGAGTGTCAGACTGGATTTAAAGTTTTTCCTCATTCAAATAAAGGCATATCGTGTTTATGTGTTATAGGTGTATAATGCATTTACGTAGATGTGTGTATATATACACACACATGCTTGGTAAGATAGTTTGATTAAAAAATGAGAAATTTGGGCTTTTATGGGTAATTGCTCTACTTTTAACTTAGTTGGGTCACGGAAGGATCATGGAATATGAAGTTCAGGTTTTAGCTCTTCCAGTTACTTGATGTGTGGTCATAGGCAAGTCTTTGAACAAATCTTAACTCCTTATAATTGAATAAGAAACAGTAACTGGGGGCTTGCCTGGTGGCACAGTGGTTAAGAATCCACCTGCTAATGCAGGGGACACAAGTTTGAGCCCTGGTCTGGGAAGATCCCACATGCTGCAGAGCAACTAAGCCCGTATGCCAGAACTACTGAGCCTGCGCTCTAGAGCCTGTGAGCCACAGCTACCGAGCCCGCGTGCCACAGCTATGGAAGCCCGTGCACCTAGAGCCTGTGCTCCGCAACAAGAAAAGCCTCTGCGATGAGAAGCCTGCACACCACAATGAAGAGTAGCCCCCGCTCGCCGCGACTAGAGAAAGGCCCCTTGCAGCGATGAAGACCAATGCAGCCAAAAATAAATAAATTTATTTTTTAAAAAAATAAGAGGAATAGAATTAAGATCAGTGAGCAAGATACAAAACATTTGCTCCCTGACATGTAGAACTCCCTGTAAATAGAATGTGTAGACCTGAAGGTCGGTTAGTTCTTTGTGACTGAAGTTCTGAATTTGTTGGGCCATAATAGAAGGAACTTATGTATTGTGGAGTGTGTTAATGGAAGTTGATTGTTTATTTTCATTTTGAGATTCTCAAAGTGTAGGGTTTTGTTTTGTTGTTTTTATAAAGGTAAATAATTTATGTCACATTTATATAATTAAAACAATAATGATAAAAATATTAGTACTTTAAAGTGTAGATTAAGCATCAAGAAATGTCATTACATTAAATATCCCAAAGACTCGTCTGTTATTTCTTCTCCTTCTCCCTCTAGTGGGCAGAAATATTTTAAAAACACCACATGGAAAGGGTTATTAGTATTGAGTGTATCACAATATAGTCTCAGCTTTTTAAAAGATTAATAAATGTTAATATTTCAGAATCATTAAAGAAAATGCTTTATTCCTTTCTAGGCATAATAGTGGATCTTTGAATGTTGAAGATGTTCTTACCAGCTTTGACAATACAGGAAATATTTGTAAGTTATATACCCACTGTATAGAAATATTTTTAGTGTTTTAAAAGTGAATTTTAAATTTTTTTTCACAGTGTTTATTTTATTGACTGTGTGTGTGTGTGTGTGTGTGTGTGTGTGTGTGTGTGTGTGTGTAATAGAAACTCTTGCTGTTTTTAGCTGCATAATAAGCTTCATGTAAAATGTACCTACTAAGTGGGATAAGGCAGTTTTTATACTTGGCAGTTGTGTGTGTGTGTGTGTGTATGACAGAACATAGGTCAGGTGGACCACTGGATTCTCCAGTACTATCCCTTTTGTTTCTTGTTTTCATTTTGACCTTTTCAGTTAATCAGTCCAACAGAGGGGCTGTCTCTCCCTTCTTTGCTGTGTTTGGGTATGTGTGTTTCTACTTCTTGTTTCTTCTCTCTTTCACTAAAGAGTGAACCCAGAACATTTTTCCTTGCTGCTAATATACTTTAATACCAGAATGATTTTATTTTATGCATTATTATAATATTATAGAATATATTGACTTCTTACCTAAGTCTCTGATTAAGTCATAATAGATTTCTCCACTGAGAAAATCATTTAATTATAATGTCACGTAATGAAAGAAATCAAACAAGAAATATCTTTATATCACTGCGTTAAACAACATACCATGATAGAAGCGGTGTACTCCTTTATGTGTTGCACAGGCTATTTTTCTTAAGATAGTGGATAATCAATGAAATATTACCATTTTAAATGTAAAAATTATACTCAAATACTTTTCTTCTCAGGAAATTTCACAACTGTAACTACTTATTGTCTGAACTAAAATAACATATTCTGCTAACAGTACTATGTTATCAAATGCTCTCTAATTTTTGATCTGCATAGAATAATGTCCAACAATACTCAGGCAATGATTTTGTTCTTATGCCCACATGATGGCAAGCTTTTGATTGTGGAGAAAAATATTTATGTATTTTGTCACTAAGGAATCTAACTATCCTAAAATTATCCTAAAATATTTAAAATAATGTAGGTTTCTTTTTCATGGATAGTGTTAAGTATACACCTTTTAGTTTCTCTGTGTTGGCACTTGCTGAACTCTTTCCCAATATTTTTATTGGGGGTTGGGGCAAGGTCTGGGTAAGGGATACTAATGGTGGTTGAGGAGACATTCTCCTTTAGCTCTGTGGTAATGTAAAATATCATTAAGTCAGGCTTATGCATACCCAATTTAGGAAGATAATTCTAGAATGTTAAATGTGGATTTTTGATTTGATAATGTAAAAATCAGGTACTGTTCCCAGTGGCTCAGTATGAAGTAGGGCCACTAGCTGGCAGCATTATGTAAAATAAAAATATTTTCCTAAAGGTCTAAGCTATTATTTTGCGTATGAATAATATGTTACCCCCCCCCCAACTGTAAGTTGTTGTTGCATTGACAAATGCAGAAATTGTATGTTAAAAGCTTTTTTTTTTTCCCACTGCGGCCCATTGTTTGGTAGAAAGGTTTGAGTCTTTGGATTAGACACACCTACCTTTGAATCTTGGTTCTGAAATTAATCTTGAGCAATTTATATTATCTCTATGAACCTCAGTTGTTTTCATCTCTTAGAACTGGACATAATGTATGGAAAGTGTATAACATACTGTATTCCTCATACTTGATACTCAGTAAATGAAACTCTTTATTATTACCAGTGGTGAGTACCTCTAAAGCTTTGCAGTTTTTTTCTAATAATGAAGAAAGTATTTTTAAGGATTATTATGATGTTTTAAAATAAACTATTTTGATTGAACTAACAAGGTGGGAAAATAGATCAAATTAGAAAAATAGTAATTTATTAAAATGTCTTGTCATAAATGTGGTCTTTTAAAAAAATAAATCTATTTATTTATTTTTGGCTGCCTTGGGTCATCCTTGCTGCGTGGCCTTTCTCTAGTTGTGGTGAGCAGGGACTACTCTTCATTGTGGCGTGTGGGCTTATCATTGCGGTGGCTTCTCTTGTTGCGGAGCATGGGCTCTAGGTGTGCGGGCTTCAGTAGTTGTGGCACGCGGGCTCTAGAGCACAGGCTCAGTAGTTCCGGCGCACGGGCTTAGTTGCTGCGCGGCATGTGGGATCTTCCCGGACCAGGGAATCGAACCCGTGTCCCCTGCGTTGGCAGGCGGATTCTTAACCACTGCACCACCAGGGAAGTCCATAAATGTGGTCTTAAAAACCTGAATGTATTGCCAAGTAAGAAGTGATAAAAATAAGACTTCTTAAAACATTTTGTTTAGTGTAACTTTTATATTATACTCTTTAAAAATGTATAATGATACTTCAACTTAATGTAAAATTGATAAATTCCTGTTACAATAAAGTAAATCTTGATTATAACTTTTATATAATCTTTGCCAAGGCTTAAAGTGATCAAGGATTGAAAAAGTGATTTCTCACTTGATGTCTCAAATGTTTGATTTTACCCTAATGGTGACATTAGATTGAGTTTGTGAGTGGAAAACCCAGCAGAGGGCGCTAAAATCACAATTCTGTCTCAACAGATCAATATAACTGGAATAAATACCTTGAATAGTAACCCTAAGCTTTCATCATGTAAACATAGAAATATGTATGTGTAAACACCTGTATTTGATTTATTTCTTATATATGTAATATATTCAGCAATTCATTAATACAAAAAAGTAGATTTTCCTGACTGATATTTTTCTTCATTTTTTTCATTTCTTTTTTTAAAGAGAGGACAATTTACTTTTATTGTTATTTATTTTAATTAATTAATTAATTAATTTTTGGCTGTGTTGGGTCTTCGTTGCTGCGCGTGGGCTTTCTCTATTTGCAGCGAGCGGGGGCTACCCTTCGTTGCAGCGCGCGGGCTTCTCATTGCAATGGCTTCTCTCGTTGCAGAGCACGGGCTCTATGCGTGTGGGCTTCAGTAGTTGTGGAACACGGGCTCAGTAGTTGTGGCTCTTGGGCTTTAGAGCGCAGACTCAGTAGTTGTGGCGCACATGCTTAGTTCCGCGGCATGTGGGATCATCCCGGGCCAGGGATCGAACCCGTGTCCCCTGCATTGGCAGGTGGATTCTTAACCACTGTGCCACCAGGGAAGTCCCAGGAATTATTCCTTTACTTCAGGAGTTAGTTTACAGGTTAACATAACTTCCTGATAATAGAAAAAATAATTAAAATACTTTATAGTTACAACCTCCCCGTACATGTTTATACAAAATACACATATGTGAATATATACAAAATATATTCATGTTTAGTGGAACTGTTAATCTCAATTTTAAGTTAACTTCAAGTAATGCTTTTATTCATTGTAAATTTTCAAAGATGAGAGGATCAGTCTTAGTCTGAGTTTGTTTATGCTCTCACCAGAAAGATATGGAAAAAATCTTTAATTTTGGAAAATTAATGAAACCTCTAGATAATTTCTTATTTCCTGATATGTTAGAAAAGAAAATATCCTTTATGTTTACCTCTGTTATTTTTACATGTGTGTCTTGCAAAGTGTTTTATGTTTTTGAGATATCCTTTCAGTATTTGAATTCCTTTGAATGTTGTAGGAAGAAATTAAAATGAATCTCCACACAGTCATTTCTGCATAATGATTCATTGCTCTATAGGATATGACCCCAATCTTATTTTTACATGTTTATATTTGCTACTGTGGAAAACAAATTATTTTGAAAGTCAAGCTTCTTTTTTGCTTACCTCTAACTAGGGTTAGGTATGCATATTCCATCTTTGGGTTCTAGTACTTGAGAACGTACTTCCTTTTTAACTATCAAAGCTACTCTGTGGAGAGGTTGTGTCTGCTATTGATTCATCATGCCTGGAAAGAAATGCAATCAAGCAACCTAGGGAAAAGTATAGGATGCACCCTTCACTTCAGACGAGGTGCTGGCTGCTTCTGTGATTCACGTAACATGTCACTCAGATAGCTTGGGTCACAAGAGAGTACTCTGCAAGCACGCAACAGATCTCTTGCTTCTGTTTTCTCTGTGGGCAGAGTCTCCTTTCCAGCCAGTCCCTGACCTCCAAAGAAACCCCATCATGCTGTATCTCTTCTGAAACCATTTTCTCTTTCTCCAAGTCATCTCTTTCCTCTACTGAAATGAATTTTTTAAAAATGTGATTCTCTTCAGCACTTAGTTGATCCAAATTTTACTGTCATAGTATATAATACAACTATTTGCTACGTGTGAAATCTCATCAGTGCTTGGGATATAATTGCTGCATTTGTACTTTTTTAGCACGTCGTCCTTGACAGCATGAACATATGATTAATACTTCTCATACAATTTATTGTATACAATATATACAATATAATGTGTATAAGCCATTAAAGGCTTAGGAAGCCAATAATTTTATATCATTGTAGTAACCTAGTGTGATTCAGGAGTCCTGGCTAACGCAACACTGCCACTAAAATTTGGGAAATGTATTGGTAATACGCCTTCTGCCATTCTTTGAAATAAATTTTTTTCTCCTAGCTGGGCTACATGACAGGACCCTGTGGTGGTTGGTGTCTCATGGTCCTAGAGAAATTTGTAGACCCTCTACCTTATATACTCTTACGTGTGACAATGGTGATTGTTTTCTCCCCAATGAATCCTGGGACTGGCCTGGACTTTTTTTTTTTTTTTTTTTTTTTGTGGTACGCGGGCCTCACACTGTTCTTCCTAGGGGTCTCACAGAGTGGGACCTGTTTTGTGATGTATCCAAAACTGATCTCTTTTGGGTTAGTAATTATTTAAGGAAATATTCTTGTTGAAGTGAAATACAAAATATTTTCATTTTCTACCTATATTTGGGAGACTGAAGGTGACTATCTCTTAGGAAGTATAGTCCAGATTTTTAGTTTTTCTGTTTCATTGTTACTGTGTTAATGTAGTTAAGGTCTATAATATTGGTGTAATTATTTAAGCTCCAGGAGTGTCAGACTGGATTTAAAGTTTTTCCTCATTCAAATAAAGGCATATTGTGTTTATGTGTTATAGGCATATAATGCATTTACGTAGATGTGTGTGTGTATATATACACACATATACTTGGTAAGATAGTTTGATTAAAAAATGAGAAATTTGGGCTTTTATGGGTAATTGCTCTACTTTTAACTTAGTTGGGTCATGGAAGGATCATGGAATATGAAGTTCAGGTTTTAGCTCTTCCAGTTACTTGATGTGTGATCATAGGCAAGTCTTTGAACAAATCTTAACTCCTTATAATTGAATAAGAAACAGTAACTGGGGGCTTGCCTGGTGGCAAAGTGGTTAAGAATCCACCTGCCAATGCAGGGGACACAGGTTTGAGCCCTGGTCCGAAAGATCCCACATGCTGCGGAGCAAGTAAGCCTGTGCTTCAGAACTACTGAGCCTGCGCTCTAGAGCCTGTGAGCCACGACTACTGAGCCTGCATGCCACAACTACTGAAGCCCGCGTGCCTAGAACCCAAGCTCCACAACAAGAGAAGCCACCGCAATGAGAAGCCTGTGCACCGCAACGAAGAGTAGCCCCAGCTCGCCGCAGTTAGAGAAAGCCCACACACGGCAATGAAGACCTAATGCACACACACACACACACACACAAAAAGTAACAGTAGCTACCTTGTAGTGTAGTAAATATCATATTAGGTAGTGTGAAAATAGTATGTAAACTGTAGATAATATTTGTATTAGTTTTTATTGTTAGTATTTTTTTTCTTTTTTTTTTTTTTTTTTTTTTTTGCGGTACGCGGGCCTCTCACTGTTGTGGCCTCTCCCGTTGCAGAGCACAGGCTCCGGACACGCAGGCTCAGCGGCCATGGCTCACGGGCCTAGCCGCTCCGCGGCATGTGGGATCCTCCCGAACCGGGGCACGAACCCGTGTCCCCTGCATCGGCCGGCGGACTCTCAACCACTGCGCCACCAGGGAAGCCCTATTGTTAGTATTAATACCATGTCTCATTTGTTCTTAGACCTTCTCAATATCTTTGATATTGGAAAATAACACAATACAGGAAATATTTTTGGTGTGTGCCATCCTGTTTTAATATTTTGTACATGAACACAGTGCAAAGCTACATTATTAAAAGTATAGTATTATTGCAGAAATACATATCTAAATCAGTGTTTTAGAAAAGAAGTTTCAGAAAGACAAAAATATATGTGATTTGTCACATGATGAAGATGGAATTTCAGTGAGAGTGGAAAGGATAGATTTTTCAATAAATAGTATTGGTTAGGAATTTAGAAAAAAATAACAAACCAAATCTCTCCTTTATACTATATAAATACCAAAATAAATTTAAGATAGAGTAAATATTTAATTAAAAAATTCTAACACTCCCAGATTTTTCAGATGAATAATTTTAAGATGTTGAAATAAGGAAGGCCCTTCTACGTGTGACCCAAATCCCTTGAATTTAAAGATGAATAGAGTGACTAAATAAAGATTTAAAGTCACTTTATTCAAAAAGTATCAAAAAAGTTGAAAGACAAATGACAAACTGATAATTATTATTTATGAAATATATGCAGACAGAGATGTATTCTCTTTATTGTGTGAAGAGCTCCCACAAAGAAATAGCAAAAACAGGCTGTAGATCTATAAGAAAAAGACAAAGCATAGTTGAAAATTTTAAAAAGGTATTTCACAAAAGTAATACCAATGCTCTATAAACATATCAAATGATTATTTTACTAGTAAAGAAGTAACGAAGTGCAATTAAAACAGTGAGATAGAATTTTTGTTATCAAATTGGTAAAGATGAGAGAAGATAAGCCATGTTCGGTGAATTGTAGGGAAATGTGCCTTCACATCCACTGTTGGTGGGAGGGTAAATTGATTCTACTTTTCCAGAGGCAATCTGGCAATATCTTTCATAATTTTAAGTACCCATTTCATTTGACTAATAATTCTTTTTCTAAGAAGTAGTGAAACCAATATGCAAAGGTGGAATGTAAAGGATTTCATTATAGTGCAGTGAATAACTGGAAAAAACATAAATCTTTAATTTTAGGTTGGCTGGCTAATTATGGATAATTCATGAGATGGAATATTTTATAGCTGTTCAAGATCTCTGAAATATATTAGGTTAAAATATTACTGTAGGGAGTATGATTCTATTTCTGTAAAATATATATATACTTATTAAGTAGGTATGTATATGCATAGTACTATGTCTATATGTTCATAGAGTTTTGTTAGGGTATTGGAGTTATGGATGATTATCACTTTCTTCTTTATGCTTTTTAGTATTTGTTTCTTTATGGCTTGTATTAGGTAATGTTTTTATTTTAAAAAAAGTAGATATTCTTTAATTTACAAATTGAGTATTAATTTTTTTTTTTTTACTGAAAGCTGTGATAAAATCTCAAATTGCTTAGGACAGTACTGTGGGAAAAGGAGCAATCCATTTTACCACTGAAAAAAAATATGAAGTATTTTATTTTTAAACAGCACTTTTGTCCAAGGAGCTCCCAGCATTGTTGGATGTTAATGTGCTAATCTCCCAATACACTTAAAAGAAGTCAAAGATCAAATCATTCTAGCCCCATATTAGGTCATGGGAGTATAAAGAGGTTAAAAACTCAGTCAATGGAAGAATATTGAGCTTGAACAGAGATAATTTTGTAAGTTCTGTTGAAAAATAAATTTTAAGGTTCAGTGCATTATATGGTTAGCATGTTATGCTAACCATATAATATGGTAATGGTCTGCAGCCTTGAGACTCTAGGAGGCCCCAGTGAGAGTGGGGAGCTGATGGCAATATGCAGCACTGGCTCTGGATTTGGCTCTTAGCCCCTCTTGAGAATCACAATGTGTGTGTAGTCTTTATTAGAAAGACTTCTAGAGGACAGGTTAGAAATGATTTCTAGAGGGTAGATTAGGTCTCTAGATGGTAGTTTTCCCAGCTATGTATCTCCAACTGTCTGACTTCCTAGCTGCAAGTTGTCAGGCAGTTTTCTCTTTTGACACAATATTGGGTAAGCATGCCCCTAAGCCATAAAGAGTCACATGCACTTGCTTTTACTATTTACCACGGAAGGAACATTTAGAAGATGTCTCTTTTTAATTCACTTTAAAAATTTTTATTTGAAATAAAAAATTATGGAGTTGTAGCGATTCTCTTTTTTTTTTTTCGGTATGCAGGCCTCTCACTGTTGTGGCCTCTCCCGTTGCGGAGCACAGGTTCCGGATGCGCAGGCTTAGCGGCCATGGCTCACGGGCCTAGCCGCTCCGCGGCCTGTGGGATCTTCCCGAACCCGGGCACGAACCCGTGTCCCCTGCATCGGCAGGCGGACTCTCAACCACTGTGCCACCAGGGAAGCCCTAGTGATTCTCTTTGATAAAAGGAGGTGCTGCTGCTATCATGAGGAAAGACTGAAATAAACCCTATAATCCTTTCTATATTCATAACATGTATTAATGCTTAACCAAGGTATTAATACTGGAAGGTAGTTCATGTCTTTGTCATTAACCTGCTAGTTTTTCCATCCTTTATATATTTGAAGGGATGTTCCTAATTTAAGTGCCTCCAAGTTTTAGCAGAAGATATGCCAAGCAAGCCTCCCTCCCCCACAGCAAATACGAAGTAGTACTTCTTTATCTTCTTTTAAATAGCTACCATTTCTTTTGCATCCCTTACAATATTAGGAACTTTGGGAATACTATTCCCATTTAATCTTCTTAACAATTTGTCAAGTGGTGAGGAAACTGATACTCAGATAAAGATAACTTGCTTAAAAATTAATATTTAGTAAGTGACCACAGAGGAGTGTTTGCCTATTCTATTTCTTAAAGGTAGCATATCTCCAAAATGGCGAGAAATGAATTTTAAAAGTTCATGGGAGAAATGAAACTAAAAGTGGTAACTTGGAGTGCTAGAAAATAACTTTGGCAAATGGAAAAGGATTCTGTCCAGTGGATTGTGTCTCAGAAGGGACTAATTAAAGGTCACTGGAAAATGGGCTCTCTAGGGTTTCTGAAAGGTAGTTGGCAATCTGATGGCGTGGGGATTTCGGGAGTGAGGATGGGGCGAAAGAATGCATTTTCTTTTAATAGTCTAAAACCAAATGTGGGTTTTGTTTTATTTCAGATTTTCTTTTCTTTTTTGAGAAGTGCTGCTTTTTGCAGAATAATACAATAGTAATACTGATTTGTGTTTTTACATAGCCCTTTCTCTAAGGTATTCAATGTGTTTCTCAAGCTTATGGTTATAGTGATATTTACAAATTGCTTATGTAAACACAAGTCACACAAAAGGCTCAACTAAATGAATATTTCTGTCTTTAGGAAAGTAGTGTGGATTTGGACAGCCTTTCCACAGAGAATAGTGGATATTTGGACATTTGTATGGCTTGTATGTGTTGCCCCACTCATGAATGCTTGATGTGAACAAAATAGTTGACGACTGAATGAATTTAGTATTTGTGTATATGTATCTCATCTTTTTTATGTTCTCCTCTCTCACCCTTCACCCTCCACTCCCAGCCTTGAATCTAAGTTTTTGTGTTATATCCTGGGAAGGTTGGGGCCGTTCATGGAAGGAATGAAGGAAAAGTTTCCGACCATTCTGTCTGTGTATGTGAGTTGGAAAATGTGGATGTATTATGTATATTGGAGATGCCCCACATGCTCACAATCTGCTTGTTCTGGATCTGGATCAGGTAGAATTTTTGCTCCTGGTGGCAGATTCATGGTTTGTTTGAAGCCTTTGCCTATCCAGGTGGATATTTGGACATTTGTATGGCCTGTATGTGTTGCCCCACTCATGAATGCTTGATGTGAACAAAATAGTTGATGACTGAATGAATTTAGTATTTGTGTATATGTATCTCATCTTTTTTATGTTCTCCTCTCTCACCCTTCACCCTCCACTCCCAGCCTTGAATCTAAGTTTTTGTGTTATATCCTGGGAAGGTTGGGGCCGTTCATGGAAGGAATGAAGGAAAAGTTTCCGACCATTCTGTCTGTGTATGTGAGTTGGAAAATGTGGATGTATTATGTATATTGGAGATGCCCCACATGCTCACAATCTGCTTGTTCTGGATCAGGTAGAATTTTTGCTCCTGGTGGCAGATTCATGGTTTGTTTGAAGCCTTTGCCTATCCAGGTGGTGGGAGGCCAGACTTTTGTGTCTTTGCCATTTCTCAGGACTCCCTTAGTTTCTGACTAAAAGATGTGGTGGAACCTAGACTTAAAACTTAAGTATCATTTTTAATTGTATGATAGTGAAAGAATGACAAATAATATTTTGATGAATCCTGGACTTTGGTTTTATTTTAATTTTTGACAACTTAATTGGAATTTAGTGGGGATTCGTTGGACTGCTGTTATGAACAATTGAGAAGTGGCATGTATTTATGTAAACCATGACTTCTCTGCTTGTACTTGTCCCCTGCATACCTTTAAAGGAGAAATTAGAAGAATTAGAAGGGGGAGATTGATTCATATTGCCTCCTTTGATCTTTCTCTCTTAAGTCCTACAGATTTGTAGTGTGTATTCTGCAATTTAGCAGTGACTTGTGTATCATATTGTATTAACTATTTGTTAATCTTTTTCTCCCCCAAACAAAATATAACCCCCCAGATTGCAGGCACAATAGCCTCTCTGGTTCAATCTCAAGGGGTGTTAGTCTAAAGTCCATGCAACAAAAGTATTTGTAAATAACTTGGGTATTTTACCTCTCTTGATTAAATGACTTGAAAGCAACACAGTCTTTAGCAGTTTTTCTTTTCTCTTTTTCTTTCTCCCATCCTCTATTGTTCCATATTGATGCTGATTCTGCACTTTTACATACAAAACAAACAAAAAACCTCAGAAAACAATTCTCTTGTATCCATCATAAGATAATTCTCGTCTTCCCTTTTCCCCCCTTTCCTTCTGATTCTCCATCATAGTACTGAGGAACTAGTCTGTCAAGGTAGGATCCTCCTTGGAGGCTGTGAGCCTGGGGTAGTCAGGGGCAAGAGACTGAAGCAGATCAGTTTCTTTTAGTTAGGGTGACTATACAGTCAAGTTTGTCTGGCATGATCCTAGTTTATACCTATTGTTCTTAGCATAGTTATTAACAGTGCCTCCTTTTACTCCCCAGAGTGTCCTGGTTTGGATGATAAATTATATTCCAATTTTTAGAAGCCCAAGAAAGAGAGATATATTGGAAGCTTACATCAATTATTTATATCTAGTCATACCTCTTAATTCTGCCATAGTACCTTGCACAAGGTCTGGCTCAAGTGGTATTCAATATGTATTGATTCATTTGAATCCTTAGTCACACTCAAATGAATCATTCATTCTCCATAAGTGTATTTGTATTCAATATACATAACAGAGAGGTAAATCTAGGCCTCAATTTTAGAGGACGTATACTACAAGCCTCATAAACTAAAACTGAAGTTAGAACACATAACAAGTTTTGATTAGCTAATGCAGTAATTGAAAAAAAAAATTGAATTACTGCCAAGATTTGAAAATAGGAAGATTCACATAACAACCTAGATTTCCACTTTCTCTTTGAGAAAAATAATGATCTAGTGGTCTGAGCCTGATCTTACGTGGTAATCATTATCTGGAGCTGAGCAGATTCTCCATTTTGTGCCCTCACGACCCACCCATGGACATTTAAATTTGCACCCTCTGATACATACTATGTATTTGGAGGCACTTATGGCAGGTTTATCTTTGTACATTTTCAGATTATTTAGTTATATATTTAAGAAGAGTAAATTCTGATTAGTCATTTTATTAAAGCTAATTAAATAAAATACTTGTAAATTCTTTTGGAGATCAGCCTTTTTAAATTCAACAGATTAGTCATTCATTTTGGGGAAATTTTTTTCCCATACCAAGAATGTCAATAACTATTAACTAACATTTATATTGTTATATTTAATAGAAAATATTTTAAGATATTATTTTAAATATTTTTCAAAAGCCAGTACCTATAAGAAAACATACTTTTGAAACTTAATCACTTCAGTTTAAAATTATAAAATATCTTGAACAATGAAATTGAAAACTAGTATAGAGCTATAGAAGAAATTTTAAATATTTGTGGGTGTATGTATGTGTATGTGCATGTATATGTGTGTATATAAAAAATATATAGTTAACTTTATCTTTGCCTCTTCTTTATAGATTGGAAAAGAAAGAGCAGTCTCAACAAGTGTTTATTAAGTGCCTATTGTGTGCTGTCCTACATTTTCAATTCTCAAATGATTTTTCAACCTTGACCTACTACAAAGGAATAAAACATTCTTTCTATACATGTTGAAGAAACTACTGTATTAAAATCTAGATAAATATCTCACTGTCTGATGCATCTAGGTACATGGATGGTCTCTGTGAACTATGTCTTAAGTCTCATCAGCAAACATCTTTTAAAAATAATTTAAAATAGCTACACATTGTTTCATTAATGAAGAATTCACCCTGGTGAGTTTTAGAATATTGGCAAGAAAACGACTTGACTTTAACTACATTAAATATGAATTTAATCACATGGACATATTATCTCAGGACATGATTTTATTTGTATATATATATATTTTTTGCGGTACGCGGGCCTGTCACTGTTGTGGCGTCCCCCGTTGCGGAGCACAGGCTCCGGACGCGCAGGCTCAGCAGCCATGGCTCATGGGCCCAGCCACTTCGCGGCATGTGGGATCTTCCCGGACCGGGGCACGAACCCGTGTCCCCTGCATCGGCAGGCAGACTCTCAACCACTGTGCCACCAGGGAAGCCCTGTATATTTTTAAGGCTTAAAATATTTTCAGTTAAAATTATCTCTCTTACAGACCATCAATTTGAAGTCTTTTCTGATGCCTTCTGACCTGTTCCAGTTCGATCTTTATGCCTGCTGCAAACCTTTCATCTTGAAATCTCCCTTCACTGTCATCCTGGGGATTCTTATCATTTCTCTTTTTGGTTGGATTTCCCAAATATCGTGGCTTTCTCTTCGCTTACTCCATCATTTTGGGTGATGATAAACTCCTGTAGGTCCCTGAGACAGTAAGGGGAAATAATTTTTGAGTTCTTGTGATACTTTGGTAGGAAATAAAATAATAGAATTTGAAATAGTTTCTCCTTCAAAATTTTACAGCAATGTATTGCAGCTTCTAGTGTTTCATTTGAGAATTCCAATGCTATTCTAATTCTTTATCTTTTTTACGAAACTCTTAGTTCTGTCTGGAATTTGATAGAATCTTTTCTTATTTTCATTATTCTAAATTTTACGATATGATATCTTGGTGTGGCTTAATTTTCAAACATTGTTTTGGACATTTGGTGGGCACTCAGTGTAGAAAGTCACGTTTTTCAGTTCTGGGAAGTTTTCTTGAATTATTTCTTTAATGGTTGCCTCCCTTCTGTTTTCCTTGTTGTCTCCGGAACTTCCGTTTTTCAAATGTTGGACATCCTGGACAGGTTCTCTCTCTTTTCATCTTCTGTTTTGCATATTTTTGACTTTTTCTGTACTCTAGGGGATATTTCTTTTGTAATAGAGGCCTTCATCAAATATCTGGTGATCTTTAAGAGCTGTGTACTATAAAACTGATTGGACGCTATGAGGATATCCTAGCTTGTTGATTGTGCATTTTGCTGTGGGATGATCTGGCTGGGCTGCTCCTTGGGGAACCTTGGATGTCCATAAGTTTGGGTGTTTCTCTTGAGCTGGTCCGTTTCCCAGAGAAAAAACTCTTTGAGTCTGCTGCCTTGGGAGTGTGTATATCTTAGCTGCTAGCATTTTGTGTTGGGTAGGAAGAAGAGTCTCAACATTCATTTGCTCACTTTCTCTTTAAAAAAATATTTTACTTTATCTTTCACTACCCTCCCTCATCTGTGCTAATTCCCTATAGTCCAGAGCCCCTAGGATCTTGCTCTTTGGAGACTAGATGGGAGGACAGAGTGGAGGAGGGTTAGTTGCCCAGCTGTTTGGAGAAGGAGATAAGATTTCAAGATCTAACCGGTTTCTAAATATATTTTCAACAAATCCTTCTGTATTTAGCCCATTCTCACCTCCATTCACAGAGATGTAAATGACTTCCCCCACTGCCAATTTAGGATTCAGCTTTTTGCTGTCGTCTTCTTGTGCCTTTATGAACCCTCGTTTTATTTTCACGTCTACTTACTTTTATTTTAGAAAGGGAATGGAAGCTAATATGTATATTCACTCTAACATCTTTAATTACCATTTTAACACACACACACATGTGTGTATATATATACATACATATATGTATACACACATCAATCTCACATAAATTCTGTAACAACTTAAAAATAACTTAATAAAATTTTTAAAACCTTTAATTACCAACCATTTTAACACACACACGTGTGTATATATATACATACATATATGTATACACACATCAATCTCACATAAATTCTGTAACAACTTAAAAATAACTTAATAAAATTTTTAAAACTTCATTTAAGTAGACCATATATGGTTCTTGTCAGATGTACACTAGAAAAATATTTCCAGTTTAAATATATGGAGATGAATCACCAAGGCTTTGCACATGTTTTAGGAATTATTTTCTTCCTCATTTATGAATCTCTCTTTAGCCTTCAAGATTCAACTCAAATGTCACCTCCTCTATAAATTCTTTTCTGACTCTCCTAAGCTACACTTCACTGGTCCTTCTTATGTTTACCTGTAGACTTAAAAAGAAGAAAAGAATACACCATTAAAACATCACATTGTATTATAATTGTGTCTAAATTACTCACTGGACTGTAAGCTCCTAGAGGCAGGAATGTTTGTCTGTATCTACAGTGCCTGGCATAAAGTGAATAATCAATAAGTGCTTTGTGGATTAGTGAACTTAATATTTTAAAAAATGAACACATTTAAAAAAATTTTTTTAAATTTATTTATCTTTGTTGGGTCATGGTTGCTGCATGCAGGCTTTCTCTAGTTGTGGTGAGCAGGGGCTACTCTTCGTTGCAGTGCGCAGGCGTCTCATTGCGGTGGCTTCTCTTGTGGAGCACGGGCTCTAGGCTCGCAGGCTTCAGTAGTTGTGGCACGTGGGCTCAGCAGTTGTGGCTCACAGGCTCTAGAGCGCAGGCTCAGTAGTCGTGGCGCACGGGCTTAGTTGCTCCATGGCACATGGGATCTTCCTGGAACGGGGATTGAACCTGTGTCCCCTGCATTGGCAGGCGGATTCTTAACCACTGCGCCACCAGGGAAGCCCCCCAAAAAAGGAAAACACATTTTAAATAAATTAGGATATGATTATTTTATAAAATGTTCACTGTGAAAAATAATTTACTTTAGGATTCCTTTAAATAATCCATATCCTTAGTGCTCTTTAAATTTCATTATGTGCTTTTTTTTTTGAGAAATACATTTATGTCTAGTGTCCCTTTTGCATATCTGTGTACATATACAGGCATTCTATATTGTTCTACTTTAGTAGGAATGTTTCTTATATTTAAAAAGAAATAAATGTTATTCTGTTACACATTGGTGACATTTTTCCTTCTAAATAACTTTTTCTGGGAGAGCACTAAGTGGCCATTCACCTAGCCTTCTGATCAGTGCAATGTATTTTAAGCAGCTAGTTCCAAAATACATTCAAATAGTATGTCCTATTCCTCATGAATTGCTATTTCTTTGCTTAAATTTCCCACTTGGACCACCAGCAATCTCTTAAGTACTTTTCCTACCAGCTAATGCTACTTTTAAAAATCTACTTAATGTTACTCCTTTCTTTCTCTTTATTGCCTCTGTCACTTAATATACCTCTATGCCTGTCTGATATTGTTCCTTTTCAAGGTCTTTTTATGCTTTTAGGATGATCTTTGTTAGTCTCTTTCTACTGTCTTAGATGCTTTGATTCTGCTGTTTCTTCATTGCAACAAGCTCAGTACAGGGAGCAAATAAAAATGGGTGACTTTTTAAAAAAGTTATGTACAATATTAAAAAGAATACAAGTGCTGGTGTTTACTATTTAACTAGTGTTTCAGAAAGGGTTTTGATAAACATTTAGAGCCGTTCATGGAGATAGGTGGGATTTGTTTAAATTTCATGGATAAGGGGAAAAGGGGAATGTTAAATTTGTCAATTGTTAAAGCTGAATGATGGATAAATGGGAATTCATTATTTTCTATTCTTTTATTTTTGGGTATATTAAAACTTTCCCATACAAGGTGTAAAAAAAATTGAAGTGTCATTTTTCATTCCTTTTCACCTAGCAATCCCACTTTTTGGTATCTGTCCTCCAGTATATAAGGACACATGTGCAGGGATGTTAATTACAGTATTATTTGGGTTGGAAAGGAAAATAACTTGGAAACAGTCTGTTGAATCTATTCCTATTTAATGGAATTGTTGGATAGATTATGGTGTATCTGTACAATGGATTATTATGCAGCAATTAAAAAGAATGAATTGAGTTATATGCTATATTCTGGAGGGATGTCCAAGATGTTAAATAAGTTGTGTAGTGTGTGTAATGCGATTTTATTTTTATAAAAATAAACTGTGAATATGCCAAAGCTGAGAAACATATATGCCAAATTATCGTTATTGGTTATTTCTGCAAAGTGGGACCTGAGGACTGGGGTGGAGAAAAAATTAACCTTTTCTGTATTAATTTTATATTGTTTGATTGATTTTAAGTATGTGTTACTTTGAAGGGAGGAAATGTAGTAAAGATTTTTAAAATAAATGTAAAAATAGAATCTTTTCAAAATGAGTGTCAGTTCATCCATGATAATAAAAACTCTTTTTACAGTTTTAAAGAGAAGTGGAAAC
This sequence comes from Physeter macrocephalus, assembly GCF_002837175.3. Lineage (NCBI taxonomy): Eukaryota > Metazoa > Chordata > Mammalia > Artiodactyla > Physeteridae > Physeter > Physeter macrocephalus. The sequence goes on from NC_041225.1 coordinate 60,963,320, forward strand.
TGATGTGCATATAGGAAACCAAATGATGAATTATATCATAGTTTGCCTTCAGAAAGAAAAATAAATGAATTGTTGATACTCATGTCTATGGAGTGAGTATATATTGAACTCTGACCCTATTGCCAGTCTTCCAACAGAAATTGCCTGGTGACAATTAGAACACTTTGGCCACCTCTGCATTAATTCAGTAGTTCCTAAAAATCTGTGCCTAAAACTCAAGTTTTTTTGTTATGGTGATTGAACTAATCTATGTCATAAATAAAGATGTCCCATTTTCAAGGGCCAGTTTAACTTAGAACTAGGGTATATAGTTAGGGTTCTTTGATTGCAAGCAACAGAAACTGACTCTGGCTAACTTAGGCAAAAAGAAATGTTTTGGAAGGATACTAAGCAGGTAATAGAATTTAAGTTTCACTTGACAGTTGGGCATTTTGCTCTTAGTATGCCTCTAATATATTTCCTGCTTTTAATTACAACATTGCACTGAAGGTTCCTAGCCAAACACCTTTTGTCATCTGGCCTTTCAAGGATTAAATTTAGTTGTCTTTACAAAAAAAAAAAAATGTTTTTAAGGGAAACATATACCATCAGTTGTTTACATTGTGCTCTAGTAAATGGTGAGTTTGGAATTATAGTTTCATTTATTATAAGACGTAAAGCATTCAAATACTTATGGATAGCCTCAACCTACATATTTTATTTTAGAATTGTCACCATTGAGTTTTTTCTTTACTATTGCATCAATGTCTGTGTGTGTGTGTGTGTGTGTGTGTGTGTGTGTGTGTGTGTCTTTAGCATAGTTTTTTGGTTTATCTTTTTTGTTTCTTGTTTTAATGGTAAAATTTCCAGGGAGAATCATTTAAAATGCTTTTTTGTGTTAAATTATAATTTTGTACCTATGCTATGCTTTATAATTTCTATCTACTTAACTGGAACACACTGATTTTACATTATGATTTTTTAAAAATCTGATTTTTCCAGTTAATTGTCTGTGTTTGACAACACTCTTAACACTATTTTTATTATAAATTATAAATCATTTATTTTATATATTATATGTAAACTATGTGTACATATAAAAATTATTAAAGACCAGCTTTAATATTTTTCATTTAGAGAAGCATAAAATTCTTACCTATGTACCAGATATAGGGAATACTTGCTCTTATATAGGATACATTGCACTTAAAATAGAATCTGGCTCATTTTTCTCCTTTCCCTACTTTGGGGCCAAGCTTTCAACTGGCAGTAGGAGTGGAGGTGTAAGTGGCAAGTTCAGGACCAAACTTTCTAACTAACCTTTCTTCCTTCCTCTTCTCTCTTCCCCTTTTTTGGAGTCAAGGTTTATGCTCAATATGGGCAGAGATGGCGGGGGTCGGGGGGAGGAGGCGGATAGCAGATGTATACATTTGAGGTTGAGTTTTCTGCTTTGCAGCTGAGAATCTGGTTACATATCAAGGGGTGGAGAGATTGAGCAAATAAATAAACACATTTGAGGATAATGAGAGCTAAGTTTCTCAGTATCAACAAAGGGAATTATAAATATGGAAAGGCTGAAGGATAAAACAAACTGTGTGGTATTGAATTAGAGTTGGGAGTATCAGACTGAACTTATTGCTTTGCTGGATAGATAGAGAGATGTGTGTGTGTGTGTGTATTTCCTAGCTCTGTCTGGGTCTGATAGCGGTGAGCCCACCTTGCACTCAGGTCTTGGTTTCTACATATCATTCTCTGCTAAAAAGAACTAGGGCTCTTTGAAGAAATGGCTGACCCCAGGGCTGGGCATTTTATGTCATAAGGTAAGGAAGTACTCAAAACATGATTAACACATGCCCAGAGAACACAGGACCTGGTTTGAAGATAACTGACCAAGTCTGAGATAAATTGAGTATCAAAATAAATGATAAAAACAGATTGTAACCCTTTGTGTAAAATAGGACTCCATGAATTTATACTAATATTCATAAATATAAAAATGAGGGAGAATAGAAAATTCTACCTATATCAGAATGTCATTTAGTAAATCTAGAACAAGTACTATAAAAATCTAGAACCCGGGCACTAATGCCATTTTGGGCAAGATAATTCTTTGAGGGTGGGGGGAAGGAGGGAACTATTCTTACATTGCAGGATGTTTAGCATCATCCTTTCCCTCTACCTACTAGATATTAGCATTCCCTCCCTACCTCCAACCTCCAGTTGTGAAAAACAAAAATGTCTCCAGACATTGCCAAATGTCCCCTAGGAGGCAAAAATCACATCCCCCTATTCTCAATTGAGAACCACTGATCTAGAAGGAATGATAGAATTACAAAATTACCTTTGGTAATTATCATAGTAATAACTGATTGAGGCATGAATTATCAATGGGTGCTAAAACAAATAAGTGAAAATTTGATGAGGAATAGGATATGTATTAATCTCAAAATATCTCTCCATAAAATACTGATTACTAATTAATTGATACATACAACATGCTTATAATTAACTTCACAATAGGAAAACCCAGCAGATACCACCGTAACCAGGTAGTAAAAATTAACATCATCACTAATGGGGCAAATCCTCCTAATATGAAGCAGTGAGAGAGCACAGCATTGCTTCTGTTATATTCCTGCTGAAAGTGTCAAGTCATGAGGGAAATCAGACAAACCCAATGGGGACATTCTACAAAGTAACTGGACTGTACTCTTCAAAAATGTTAAGATCATGGAAGATAGGGAAAGACGGAAGATCTGTTCTAGATTGAAGGAGACAAATGAGGAGTGATAACTAAATGTTAACGTGGGATCATGAACTGGATTCTGGACCTACAAAGGACATTATAGGGATGATCAGAGAAATTTGAATCGGGTTTGTGGATTAGATGGTAGTGTATCAGTGTTTACTTTTTGATTTTGATGATTGAATTGTGGTCGTGTAGAAGAGTGTCTTTTATTTGTCAAACACACTACACTTCCTTGAGAATTTTCAGTTTCTGTTCTCTGTGTCTTTTCTCAGTTCTTTGTGTGGGTGGCTCCATTACATGGACTCAGTTGTCACCTTCTGAGAGAGGCCATCCCTAACTACCCTATCTAAAGTACCTACCCTTTCAAAATCTGTATCCCTTTATGTTGTTTATTTTATTTATAGCATTCACTGTTACCTGTGATTACCTTCTTATTTCTTTGATACTTGGGTCCCACTACTGTGATACCTAGTGAAACTGCAGTAACCGTTTGTTGAATGAGTGACTGTACCTATGAAATCTGGCCTTGTCTGTCATCTGATTGGTCATGTAACTAATCTGGATATGTTTTTTTTTGTTTGTTTTTTTTTTTTTTTTTTTTTTTTGCGGTACGCGGGCCTCTCACTGTTGTGGCCTCTCCCGTTGTGGAGCACAGGCTCCGGATGCACAGACTCAGCCGCCATGGCTCACGAGCCCAGCCGCTCCGCGGCATGTGGGATCTTCCCGGACCGGGGCACGAACCCGTGTCCCCTGAGTCGGCAGGCAGACTCTCAACCACTGCGCCACCAGGGAAGCCCCTGGATATGTTAAGATGGGCCAGTGGGCACTCTAAATGTTGTAGAAGTTAGCGTCTACTGAGAAAAGTGGTTTGGATTGGGGTGTGGGAGTGGAAGGGGAGAGAGAAAGGGAATGATTAAGAGAGAGAAAAGAGTACAGTTGTTTGATATAACCTAAAATATTCATGGATATTGCTTGGATGTGCTTGAAGGTTTGGACTGAATACAGCTTCTCTAGGGCATATTGTCCAACCATTGAATTAAGACCCAATGAGTTGTTGGCATCTAGTTCATTCTACTTTCTGTGCCAGCCAGACTCATTTTAAGGCTGTAAGCAGTTTTTTTGTTTTTGTTTTTTTTTTAAAGAAGCAGAGGCTAAACATTGTTCAACACAGAACAGAAGGATAGAAGTATGTAATATTGAGTAATTCTGATCTCAAGCTCCCATGTCTTATGGTCTTAAGGAATACATATATACCTTTTTCCTGTGAATTAATTCTTAAATAATCATCCAGAATTGCTTTTGACATTGCAGCAACCTTAGGCCATTGTGAATTGAGACCAAAAAAATGGCAAATAAGCTGCAAAATTATTGCCATATTAACTGACCAAGAACGTAATTTTGTTGCCTTTTAGATAGGTATATTAAAAAAAAATAGATAGGTATATTTAAGGTAGAGCTATATGAGCAAGGTCAAGGGAATACTATCACAATTAAAAATATAAAACCTCAAAAACTTGATCAGTTGAAAAGTATACTTTTTCATCTTATTAACATTTTAATGTGCCTTCTCCTGAGCCATTAGTTACATCTGTTTAGAACTTATGAGATTTCCCAGTAAGAGAGATTTCAGACATTCAAATGAGAGGAACAACATGGAATGTGATGCCTATATAAAAACATTGTTTTAGAAAGATAGGGATATAAAAATTGAATTTTCAGTGGTGTTTGATGAATTGCTTTGTGAAGAAACTTATTGAGATAGAGGCCACTTTTCTTACTGCCCCATTACGTTTTCTGCTTTATCTACTATCTCCTCTTTTCTAGCAGTTCACTACTAAGGATACAGTAGATGTATAATGAATCCTTTCTTAATGAATGAGTGAATGCCTGACTGTGTATTATGCAGAAAAAAAATTTTAAGACATATTCTCTGCTCTGAAAGTGTATAATTAATACATTGTTTATATAATGTAATACATATTATCTGCTCTGTATATATAATTAATATATTTTCTGTACAATAGCATTTATGATATGCAGTGTGTGGTGGATACAAGGATGGATACGGTCAAGATCTTGACCTTAAGGGACTCTACATTCTAAAGGCCTATGGACAAGATCACACTGCGTTGTAATTAATTTGCTAAAAGAGATAACTTGAATGTTGTCAAAGCCTAGGGGAAGGCGGACACCTTTCTGAAGTGGGAGGTGGATTCAGCAAAAACTTCTGAGAATGATGTAATGAATAACCTTCAAGGGCACTTGAAATAATAAGAGAATGACATGTCACTATATTTAAATTTAAATGCACAATTGTGTGATATTAACTTTAAGGGTAAAGTTCCTAGGACAGCGATTAGTACATTGGAAACAACAGAAGGAGGGGACAGAAACACAGGACTGAAGCTAAACCATCTGACTGTAAGCCATGTTCTACCACTTCTTGGTGGAGAAGTCTTGGCCAAGTCATTTGCATTTCTGGGGTAAATCTCACGTGATTATCTTGATTAACTTTTTTTTTTTTTTTGCAATACGCAGGCCTCTCTCTTTTTTTTTTTTCTCCTTGTGTTTTAGTTTGGGTAATTTCTATTTATCTATCTATAATCAAGTTCACTGTCCTTTCCTCTGCTGTGTCTAGTCTGTTGATAAACTCATTGAAGGATATTTTTAAAATCTCTAATATCATGTTTTTAATTTTTAGCATTTCCATTTGACTCTTTTTAAGAATAGTTTTCTTCTTGGTGCTGACATTCCTCATGTGTTCATTATTCTCTTGATTGTTTTGTCTCTTGAGAATTTTTTTCCCTTAATTTTTGTTTCTGTTGTGCTTTATAATTGAATACCAAACATTGTAAAAGGACAGCAGTGACCTGAGGTAATATTCATGCCCAGAATATTAGTGGACAGGCCTCCTCTTCTGTTAGGCTGTTGGCGGGGTGGGGTTCAGTCAGTCTAGTCAGTAATTGAGCTGGGTTTACGTTTTGCTGTTGCTATTGTTATCTTCAGTGTACCACAAATTTTTTGTTCTAGTGGACTGCCGTTTACCCTGTGCTTAGTTTGAAGCCTAGAGGCCTGGAGAGTTTTTCTTAGAATTTCTACTCCACTCACAGCTTTCAGCAGGCTTTGCATATATGTAAAGTACTTTGATATCAAAGTGTTACTGGCTGTCATTGTCATTACTCCTCGTAAGATGCTCTCTTTCCTTCAGTCTGTCCATCAGAGTCTTCCCAATCCTTTCAAGTTAGGGCTCAACATATACCTTCTGCATTAAATATTACCTGACTAACAAACATTTGGATAGTATCAAATAGTTTACAGTACATAAAATGTTTCACTGCCTTAACTTTAAAGGATTGGGAGGACTTGGATGGAAAGACAGTGATAGCCGGCCATATTTTGATATGAAAGTACTTTTACTTTTTCTTAAATCAATTTTTCTGTACCTCAAATGCTATTCATTCATTCATTCATTCATTCATTTATTCATTGTCTCTTGCTGTGCTTTACCAGACTTTGGGGTTTCATAGTCATATGGCTTAACTGTAGTAGCAGGTAGTACCTACTACATTTCCCAAAGCATTGGGAAATCAGAGAGATTTAATTGAGGCCTGGATTGTTTTGGAGGCAGAAGACAATAGCAGAATATCTCCTTCACTCTTTTTTTTTTTTTAAATTGGAGTATAGTTTCTTTACAATATTGTGTTAGTTTATACTGTACAGCAAAGTGACTCAGCTATACGTATACATATGTCCCCTCTTTTTTTGGATTTCCTTCTCATTTAGGTCACCACAGAGCATTGAGTAGAGTTCCCTGTGCTATACAGTAGGTTCTCATTAGTTATCTATTTTATACATAGTATCAATAGTGTATAGGGGGCTTCCCTGGTGGCGCAGTGGTTGAGAGTCCACCTGCTGATGCAGGGGACACACGGGGTCATGCCCTGGTCCGGGAGGATCCCACATGCCGCGGAGCGGCTGGGCCTGTGAGCCATGGCCGCTGAGCCTGCGCGTCCGGAACCTGTGCTCCGCAACGGGAGAGGCCACAACAGTGAGAGGCCCACGTACCACAGAAAAAAAAAAAATAGTGTATATATGTCAATCCCAATATCCCAATTCATCCCACCCCCCTCCTTCCCCACTTGGTGTCCATACATTTGTTCTCCACATCTGTGTCTCTGTTTCTGCTTTGTAAATAAGATCATCTATACCAGTTTTTTCAGATTCCACATATATGCGTTAATATATGATATTTGTTTTTCTCTTTCTGACTTACTTCACTCTGTGTGACAGTCTCTAGCTCCATCCATGTCTCTACAAATGACCCAATTTTGTTCCTTTTTACGACTAATATCCCAGTGTATATATGTACCACATCTTCTTTATCCATTCCTCTGTTGATGGACATTTAGATTGCTTCCATGTCCTGGCTATTGTAAATAGTGCTGCAGTGAACATTGGGGTGCATGTGTCTTTTGGACCTTTACCTTCAGACTCCATGATAATGGCACTGACAGTAGAAAAGCTCTGGTTTACAGAGAGATTTAGTTTTGTTTTGGCCAAACATTGACTAGATACTTTGAGAACCTTGTCTAATCTTCATTAGAGCCTCTATATGAATTATTTCCTACTTATTTATTTTTATCCACAGGTGAAGAACCTGAGTCTCAGAAGGGTTAAGTGAGTTGCCCAAGCCTGCTCAGCTGGTTTAAGTTAGAGTGTAGCTTTGATCCAGGTCAGTCTGACTTCAAAGACTGAACTCTTTCCATTATATCACTGCCTCCCAAAGCTCAGAGATCTTGTAAGGAAAGGTAGTGTTCAGAGACCTCCAATCAAAAACCTCCTATATATTTGTTTTTAGATGTTTATTTCAGCTGATAATCTTTTATTGATAGGTAAGAACAGCTAACTAAAATTCAATGAAATATCAGGGCTTTATTATGTGTCCAGCATTGTTGTAGGTATGTATTCTTTTTCTCTCTCTCTTTTTTTTTAAAATAAATTTATTTATTTTAAAATAAATAAATTGGCTGCATTGGGTCTTCATTGCTGCGTGCGGGCTTTCTCTAGTTGTGGCGAACGGGGGCTACTCTTCGTTGCGGTGCATGGGCTTCTCATTGCGGTAGCTTCTCTTGCTATGGACCATGGGTTCTAGGCACGCAGACTTTAGTAGTTGTGGCTCGCGGGCTCTAGAGTGCAGGCTCAGTAGTTGTGGCACACAGGCTTAGTTGCTTCATGGCCTGTGGGATCTTCCTGGACCAGGGATCGAATGAGTGTCCCCTTCATTGGCAGGTGGATTCTTAACCACTGTACCACCAGGGAAGTCCCAGTATATATTCTCTTAATATTTTGCATTTGACCCCCAGAGGCAACTATGACCTGTTTATTAGTTGTGGCCAGTATGACATTTCTTAAGTCTTGTGGCTCAGAAACATTTGAACTTTCTTATCATGTGGGGTTAGATGATTTAAAAATTAGGTATTGGCCAATTTTTGTCTCCTCTTGAAATTTCACTTGAACCTTGGTTTGATTTTAAAAGATGTTTAATGTGTTATCACAAATAATATGATAAAAATTTGGAATTTTGTCAAGTCTTTACTTTTGTTTTTTGGGGTTTTTTTGGTCCCAAAGCACATCTTAAAACCATTTTATAACAGGTTAGCCACTATTACAATGGCAGATTTGGATGGCTAAATATTTAAAAGCACAATAGAAGACTTGTTTATATTATAAAAATTGGTAAGATGGTAACATAAAATACTTTATCTTTAATTCTGGTATACCCATAGACTATAGAAATTTTAATAAAATAATCCATATATAAAAGTTGGATTAAAATTTTAATCCTTTTTAAAATTTGTCATCAAAATTCATAGAAGCAATATGATGGATGTATGGGAAAGAACTGGGTTTGTTCGTTCATTTATTCAGTCATTGGATTAACAAATATTTACTGTGCTAGATACTCTGTTAATCCTGGGATACAAAGATAAACAATATCTAGTCCTTGTTTTCAAATGCTTTATAGTTTAATAGAGTAGACAAATAACTTGCTAAATTATAATATAATGCTATGATGTTGTAATAGGTATATGAGACAACTACTATGGAAGCACAGAGAAGAGCTAAGAATTGTGTACATTTTAGTACTTTTTTTAAAACATAGTTTTGGTTTTTTATACCAATTTTTGTAGAAAGTCTGAAATTATTAGGGAACATGTTTCTGCAGGTTCTCATCATGCGGCATCAGAGAAGCAGAATGTAAGAAACTAGTAATCCAGCAATAATATACATAAACTGACAAACTTAAGTACTTAGCTTAGAATCATTTGTAAATGGAAATGTTTTCAATTCCATAAACAAGTGGATACCAGTTAGATATCAGTATATTTCACCAGCCTCTTTGCTTGATACATGAGCATACTTGCAAGACAATGTAAAACCTGAAGGATCCTCTTAAAATTGAGAGCTGTGATCAACCCTGAAGTCAAAGTTCCAAGGTTAATCAAACCCAAGGTAGGCTTTCATTACTGTCATTTCATCTAAATGGAATGTAACTCTGAATTATTTGAAGCAATATTTCAGTTGCCTATTCTGTAATATGCCAAAAGACTAGTGGAGGAATAACTTCATGAGCAAGTGGAGGATTGCTGAGGCAAAGAGTAATTGCCTGATACTAATGGGGTAGCAGTATAGCCAGAGATTAAGAGAAGTTTAAGAGGTTAAAAACAACAGCTGTGGGCTTCCGTTGTGGCGCAGTGGTTGAGAGTCCGCCTGCCCATGCAGGGGACACGGGTTCGTGCCCCGGTCCGGGAAGATACCACATGCCGCGGAGCGGCTGGGCCCGTGAGCCATGGCCGCTGAGCCTGCGCGTCCGGATCCTGCGGAGCGGCTAGGCCCGTGAGCCATGGCCGCTGAGCCTGCACGTCCGGATCCTGTGCTCCGCGGCGGGAGAGGCCACAGCAGTGAGAGGCCCGCGTACCGCAAAAAAAAAAACAAAAAACAACAGCTGTGTTTAAGGGTTAGTAAATTTTAGCTCACCTCCAGAAAATGAAGCAATTAACTTGTTTTTATGAAATTATCATTATGTATAATATTCATTTAAAAAAGAAATTGATAGCTCTAAGATATTAAAGAAATTTTGGCTATTTTCCTATTGGAGTTTTGTACCTTAACAAAGGAAACAATCTTTTGAATACCCATCTTGAGTATTAAATTCTCAAAAGTGGTCTTTACTGTTATACTCATTAGTTCCTACTTGTCACATCTTCTAAAGGTAGGAAATGATTGTTTTGTTTTATAATAAAATGCTTCTTGTGTTTGAGCAAATATAGTTTGCAATATTCGTAGACAGTACTTCAGACAGCCAAACTGGTTAGGGTAGACGTGGTCATGATTAACTTAATATTCTGGCTAACAGAGTTCATTCATTCATTTATTTTTGATATGTGTACCAAGTATTAGGCTAGGCAATGGGGATACAAAGGTTAAAAAAAAGACACTCTTCTACAGAAACACTACGTTTGGTTTTCAAAGTTTCTGAAGACTTATAATCCAAGGAAATATACATTTTAAATTCATATTATATTAAACATTGCATTTTTAGATGATTTGACCGTGAGCATATAATTCCATCTCTCTAATTTTAGTTTTCTCATCTAATCAATGAGTGCATTTGGATTATATGGTCCACAAGTTTCCTATTTAGATTTTTAAGATCCTTAATAGTCTGAGTACATCATGATTTTGAATAAGGCCTAAATTTCAAAAAAAAATCCCATTCTAGGTAGCAGACAATTTTTTTGTATTTTTTAAATTAGCGTATTGAGTACACTAATGAATATAGCCTTAGACAATGTAATATGACTACCTTTCTATTACGTATTGTATCCACTGTTGGAGCAACCTTTCCCCAAGTTTTTCCCAAGTTCTTTCCCAAGTTCTTTTTAGAAAAAAATCCACTTAGGGAGGTGGGGAGAGGAGGAATTGGATGAAGGCAGTCAAAAGGTACAAACTTCCTGTTATAAGATAAATAAGTGCTAGGGATATAAGGTACAACATGATAAATGTAATTAATATAATTAACACTGCTGTATGTTATAGATGAAAGTTATTAAGAGAGTAAGAGTTCCTAAGAGTTCTCATCACAAGGACAGTTTTTCCCCCTATTTCTTTAATTTTGCATTTATCTGAGATGATGGATGTTTACTAAACTTATTGTGATAATCAGTTCATGATGTATGTAAGTCAAATCATTACGCTGTACACCTTAAACTTATTCAGTGCTGTATGTTAATTATATCTTAGTAAAACTGGAAGAAAAAATTCCATTTATTAAACTATTTTTATAATGGTTGCTGCCAGTTACTGTTGTCTTTTAAAATTGTCATTATTCAAGGTAGTCTTTAAAAATTTTTTTCCCAATGGCAATCTAACCTCTTCAGTTTCAACTGACTCTTTTAACCTCCCTTTCATCATTGATTGCTGACCAAAGCATAACTAATATTATTAAGAAACTTTGGCTTTGGTTACACAGCCAATCAAGACTTTACATGAACATTCTTTTAAAATTGTTTCCTTCAACAGACAGTATTACTGAATCCCCTGTAATTCTTCTGCCAGGACTTTGAGAGTAAAGGCATGTAGTTGAGACAAGACAGCATATAAAAGTAACCACAAGGAGATGGAACTGATTGTCATGAACATTATATTCCAACCAATTGAATAAAACAGCTAGAGATAACCCACAAAGCATCTATCTTCATTTCATATATCCCCTGCAGCGCCTACTGTATAGTCTATACCTATAGTGGAGGAGCAAATATTTGTTGAATGAATGAATGATCAAAACAATAGAGAGCATAAATTTGCCACAAATTGTTTTTGGACTATCGGTATTTATTTAAATATATGCTATATGAATAGAAGTATGGAGATCCTAAAGAAGAGGGAATTTAAGTACAAAAAAACTGTTGCTGTTTTTTTGTTTTCCATCTGTAATATTCCCCATTTTAAGCTTCTTTTATATGAATTTAGCTGTATTTGTTATTGTTTATCTCTAATTTCAACATTTATAAGTTATGAACTATTTCAAGTACACAGAAAAGTAAAGAGAATATGAGAAACATCCATGTAGCCACCATCCTGATTTAGCCAGAGTAGACACCGAATTTTTTATAGCAGTATATGGTTATAAGTCAATCCTATATTAATTAGTTATTCCCACTTTCTCCAGACTATGGTGATAGTGACAAAAATTAAAGAATCACTTGGATAAATTAATGGTTATACTTTCTTTGAGCCCTTTTCTTTGGCCTTTAAATTGGTCCCTTGGCATTACTTGTGTGAATTTCTAATGTAAACAGAGAGAGCAAATAGTGTATGTGTGTGTGTGTGTATGCCCGTGTGTGAAATCTATAATGAAATCACAGTTTAGAGAAGGAATTATACGTTTAAAGTCTTCAATTTTGTGAAAACAATGATTCCACATTTCTTCAAGTGGCTGCCATAGAATGGAAATTGAAATCCCTGGGTGGGAAGTGTGCTAGAAATCATAGTATTCCTTTTCAAAGTATTTTGCATCCCATTATACATACATTCAGTACTTCAATTCTGACCCCTACACACTGAATCATGCTGTGATTCATAATACTGTGTTATGTTTTAAATTCAAATATTGTTTTTAAAGGGAAATTGCTACTAATGTTGGCTAAGCTGCACATAATAGTTTACTAAATGGTTGTAGGTTTGATTCTTCTCATGTCAATCTAAATGTGAACTAATATTATTCAAAATCCTTGTAAGATATTGAATAATTGTTTCAGTTAACTGAATGCTTTACCAAATAATATCAATTTATGAAGTGTAGTTGAGTTCAGTGCATTTATTATTTAAAGAAAAAAGTAATAGGTGCATACCTACATAATTAAATGTTAATGGATATCTTTTGAGTAGCCCTGTGTTTAGAGAAAGAGGCAATTTGGTATTTTAACAGAACAATTAAATTATAGATCATTGAAAAGTTTCAAAAGTAATATATGACTTGGTTTGCTCTGTTTTTCATTTACTTTTTTACTTTTTTATTTTTATTTTTAATTTTTATTTTTAAAAGAAATCTGTTTATTTTGGGCTGCGTTGGGTCTTTGTTGCTGTGCACGGGCTTTCTCTAGCTGCAGCGAGAGGGGGCTACTCTTCCTTGCGGTGCGCAGGCTTCTCATTGCAGTGGCTTCTCTTGTTGCGGAGCACGGGCTCTTAGACGCGTGGGCTTCAGTAGCTGTGGCATGTGGGCTCAGTAGTTGTGGTTCACCTGCTCTAAGCGTAAGTGCAGGCTCAGTAATTGTGGCACACGAGCCCAGTTGCTCCATGTCATGTGGGACCTTCCTAGACCAGGGCTTGAACCCATGTCCCCTGCACTGGCAGGCGGATTCTTAACCGCTGAGCCACCAGGGAAGCCCCATTTAATTTTTTAAAAGAGCAACTTTATTAAGATATAATTTACATAAATAAAATGTACCAATTTTGATGTACATTTTGATGTTTTGAAAATTTTGTATATGCATGTAACTACTATCACAATCCAGATATAGAACATTTCCATCAGCCCAAAAAGTTCCCTTGTGCCCTTTTCTAGTCAATCCCTAATTCTCCTCCTAGGCAGCCATTGATCTGTTTTCTGTCACTGTAGATTAGATTAGACTCTTCTAGTGATTTGTATAGATGCATCGTATATATACTTTATTTTTTTTCCTCTAGCTTCTTCCACTTAGCAGAATATTTTTGAGATCCATCCATGTTGTTGGGTGTATCTGTTGTTTATTCCTTTTTTATTGCTGAGTAGTATTGCATGAATATACCCACAATTTGTTTATCCATTCATCTGTTGATGGATGTTTGGGTTGTTTCCATTTTTTGGCTATTTTGAATAACACTGCTGTGAACATTCATGTACAAGGCTTTTGTGTGGGCATATGTTTTCATTTCTCTGGGGTAAATGCCTAGAATTGGAATTGCTGAGTTGTATAAGTGTATGTTTAACTTTGGAAGATATTACTAAACTGTTTTCCACGGTAGTTGTACTTATAATTTTACATTGCCTCCAAAAATGTATGAGAGTTCCAGTTGCTTCATATCCTTGTCCGTACTTGGTATTGTCAATCTTTTTAGTCATTTTACTGGGTACATAATGTTATCTCATTGTGATTTTATGCATGTACCTCATGGCTATGATGTTGAGCATCTTTTCATTTGCTTACTGGCCATTTGTATATTTTCATTTGTGAGGTGTATGTCAAATATTTTGCCCATTTTAAAATTGGGTTATTAAAGTGTCCTAACTTTTACAAATATCTCTTCTAACTGTATAATGGTATTTGTTTATCTTTGGGTTTCCAAATACCAAGTATAGTGCAAGTAGTGGGTACTCAGTTAATGCCTATGGTCTAAATAATTTGTCTTCTGTTTTGACTGTTTTTATGTTCATTGGCTCACTGGCCTAAGCAGACATCCCCTGAGCTATTATCCCAGTTTTTTAGATGAGAAACACTAAAATCTGTACAAGGTCATAAAAAGTATATAGTGAATCCTGGACTGAAATCTATTAAATTCTTTCCTCATTTAAGTACTGGAGGGAGAGAGGGAAAGAGAATATATAAATGCTTTGTTACATATGTCTTGCTTTCTAATTTTTATAGTACTACAGGAAAATAAGTGTTTAATAACGATTGCTAACATGACAAATTGTTAGGCATATATAAATTTTATAACTTCCACTCTCAACTGATAATAATTTGTATGAATCACAATTTTGCCTCAGTGTTTCTGTATGTATTCATTTATGTAAAGTTCTTGAGAAATGTTTGGATGAAATAACAAAATAACAGATAAAGCTGTAAATATATAGTATTGATTTAGTCATTACTTCATAATTTGAATTGCTACTGATTGAATTATTGATATAGGAATAAGTTTGAAAAAACAATTGTATAGACACTGTGGCAAGCATAATGTCAGAATATTATTATACTTAAAACAGCACTCTGTACATTTCATGAATGTGAGTTAGAGATCTTAGTTTTTAGCTTGTTATTTGGTCATTGAAGAAAGATTTTTTTATGGAAATCAAAAAAATTCGTTATTGATGAGTTGTAGGGGATCATTATATATTCTGAGTATGAAAACTCTATCAGGTATGTACTGAGAGCATTTTCTCCCAGCTGGTGGTTAGCCTTTGCATTTTCTTAATGGTATTTTCCAAAGAGCAAAAGTTTTTGATTTTGATAAAGTCCAATTTATTAACTTATTTTTCTATGGTTCCTACTTTTTGTGTCCGTCTAAGAAATCTTTGCTTATACTAAGATCATGAAATTTTTCTCCTATTTTTTCTGCTATAAATTTTATTGCATTGGCTTTTATATCTTGGCTTATGGTCCATTTTGAGTTAATAGTTACATATGACATGAAATAGAGGTCAAAGTTCCTTTTTGTTGTTGTCGTTGCACGTGGATATTCAGTTGTTCCAGCACCGTTTACTGAAGAGGCCGTCTTTCTCCATTAATTTACTGTTGCATCCTTTTTGAAAATCAGTTGATGGTATATGTATAGATCTATTTCTAGACTTTCTATTCTGTTTCATTAATCTATCTTTTATGCCAATATCACATTGTTTTGATTATTGTGGCTTCATAGTGAGTCTGGAAATGGAGTAAGTCTTCCAAATTTGTTTTTGTTTTTCAAAATTGTTTTGGCTATTCTGGATTTCTGCATTTCCATATAAGTGTTAGAACCAACTTATCAATTTCTATTAAGTCTACTGGAATTTTGATTGAGGTAGCACTGAATTTATAGATGAATTTGGGGAGAATTGACATCCTAACAATATTGTTATGCAGTCCATGAATATGATATGGCTTTCTCTTTATGTAAGTATTCCTTAATTTCTCTCAGCAAAATATTGTAGTTTTATTTTACAGAACTTGCACATCCTTTGTTAAATTTATTCCTAAATATTGCATTAAAAAAATCATACTTTAAATCACATTTTGTTTTTTTATATTTTAATTTCCAGATGTTTGTTGCTAGAAATCAGTTTATTATTATCAGGAAATATATTTTAAATACAAGTAAGGTAAATTATTAGAAAAAGCTCTCTACCTATGAGATCCAAATAATTTGGCCAAATCAAACAAATTTTGCCAAATTTTGTTTTGTAGTTAACTTAAAAGATGTAGAGGGACTTCCCTGGTGGCACAGTGGTTAAAAATCCACCTGCTAATGCAGGGGACATGGGTTTGAGCCCCGGTCGGGGAAGATCCCACATGCCGCGGAGCAACTAAGCCCGTGCACCGCAACTACTAAGCCTGCTCTCTAGAGCCTGTGAGCCACAACTACTGAAGCCTACACGCCTAGAGCCCGTGCTTCGCAGCAAGAGAAGCCACCGCAATAAGAAGCCCGTGCACCGCAACGAAGAGTAGCTCCCGCTCACTGCAACTAGAGAAAGTCACACGCAGCAACGAAAGCCCAACGCAGCCAAAAATAAAAAGTAAATAAAATAAATAAGTTTAAAAAAAATTACTGTAACTTATTCAGGAATATCACATAAAGACAAGCACCTGAGTGAAATAAATCCGATGTAGTTTCAATAAATATTTTTTTTTAAAAGTTGTAGATAATTTTTAAGAGGGTAAATTTAGTACTGTTTTATGATATATGCTTTTCAATAGATACATTATTCTTTTAATTTGTTCAATGTAATACCAGGTAACAAATTTAAAATGAGATAATTGGTTACTTTTGGGGCTTTTCTAGTCATTAAACTTGACATGGCAATTAGAATTATTACATTTCAGTAAATTTTTGCATTTAGCTTATATAGTATAAGTTCTTGATTTTATGTCTTCTTTTCTACTATATTACTATATAAAATGTTGGCAGGATCTCCCCTCAAAATAAATAGAAGTATATAATTAGGGCTTCCCTGGTGGCGCAGTGGTTGCGCGTCCGCCTGCCGATGCAGGGGAACCGGGTTCGCGCCCCGGTCTGGGAGGATCCCACATGCCGCGGAGCGGCTGGGCCCGTGAGCCATGGCCGCTGAGCCTGCGCATCCGGAGCCTGTGCTCCGCGACGGGAGAGGCCACAACAGAGGGAGGCCCGCATACCACAAAAATAAAAAAATAAATAAATAAATAGAAGTATATAATTATAAAATAACATGATGTAAATCCTAACAAGTCACTTAGATGAATATACTAATATCTTCAATAATAGTAAACTATGTGCACATATTTGAATGTAATGTTAACAAAAAATCCAGTGGTTGTTATCAAAGTATAATGATAAAAATAAATAATTTCTGAAAATCATTTAGCATAGTCTGATAATGTTAACTGTTAGCTCCTCCCTCCTTTTCCTCATCATTCTTTTTTTTTTTTTTTTTTTTTTTGCGGTACGCGGGCCTCTCACTGTTGTGGCCTCTCCCGTTGCGGAGCACAGGCTCTGGACGCGCAGGCTCAGCGGCCATGGCTCACGGGCCTAGCCGCTCTGCAGCATGTGGGATCTTCCCGGACCGGGGCACGAACCCGTGTCCCCTGCATCGGCAGGGGGACTGTCAACCACTGTGCCACCAGGGAAGCCCTCATCATTCATTTTTAACCCTAAAATAGTAAAGTTTAAATGGATCTTTACACTTAAGTGAATGTGTCAATGCAAATAAGAGCATGGTTTCATGTAACAGCTTTCAGTACTTTATATTCTTTGCAAATTATCTTTGAGATCTATTTCTAAAATCTGAGTGATCATAAAGATTTCAGGATTACCCCTTCAGTATTTAAAATTTCATCTTGTTTGAATTGGCCTTAAGAGCCCATTGGCTAAAGCATTTAACCAAGTAAAGCATTGTCTGGATTCATTTTGAATTTAGCTTGTACTCTGAAATGTAAAACAGCTGTTTACAAATGTTCAATTTTAACTGATAAAATTTTAACAGATTGATTATTTAATTTAATTTTAAACTATTTAGATTTAATTTTAATTTTAACTGATTATTTTATTACTGTAGCTCTCTATTAACTTACTATGAGCATGTTAGTACTGCATTTTTCCCTTTAGTAAGAAATCATCTGAACAAAAACTGCATTTAAGTAACGTAGTTTGAATGGCCCAGTATATTCTGAGAGAATATTGAATCATTTCCATCAGAGTGAAGACATTACCATATCTGGGTAAGTTTTAGAAATAGTGTGTTCAGTGATTTATATTTAAATTCCATAGAGATTATAGAAATATTAATAAATAGATAAAATTGATTGTGTTTAGTTACCTGTTTAAAAATGGAAATATATTTATTGCTTCTCCTTATAATACATTCTCACTGGAAAAAAAATTCCAACAATATAAAAATGTGAAAGTCTTCTTGAGATTCTATCCCATAGAGATAACATGTTAATGTCTAGTGTATTTCCTTTTAGACTTTTTAATGCATGTATAAACATAATTTTTAAAACAGATGTTGAATCATACTGTGTATATATTATTCTATGCTCACTTTTTTCTTCTTTCTCTAACTTAACAGTAAATATTAAACATCTCCCCATATCAAGCCATCAGAATTCTAGTTCATCTTTTTAATGGTTGCATAGTTTGCACTGTGAACTGTTCCTTAGTTTATTAGACTCCTCATTGATGGACAGTTAGATTTTCCTTGACTTTCTGATATTTAAAACAGTACTTCAAGGGATATAATTTTAATAATTTTTTTATTGTTCTAACAAATCATCACAAACTTAGTATCTTAAAACAATGTAAATTTACTATTATCTTACTATTACACTGGTCACACTGGGATAAAATCAAGATATATGCATCATTTCTGGAGTCTTAGAGGCAAATCCATTTTCTTGCCATTATCAGCTTCTAGAGTTTTCCTTCATTCCTTGGCTCATAGCTCCCTTCCTTCATCTTCAAGATGGGGAATCAGGAAATCACCCCCGGAACTGTTGAGTTCAAAAACATATACCTGAGATCTAGGGATCAGAAAGCTGCCATTGTACCTTCCTTTTTCACCCATGAAGTTAATGGCTGGATACTGGAATGCTTTTGCAGAAGAACTCAACATGTATGTCACTGTGCTTCCAATAGCAATAGCTAGCCAAAGTATTGTCTTATGTCCACATTTCAAATCGCATGTAAGTGAGTCTGAGTGGTGCAACCTATTTCACATCCAGAACCTTAGCTATAGTAGAATCTGGAAAAGTAGTTTTCCTGCTTCTGTAATACAAGAAGTCAATCTAGAAGGAAGTTGGAATGTACGCTGACTGATTCTCTTTCACCATATCTTGCGCAGTAGATACCTAGCCATGTGCTGAAAGATAGCTACTCGTGTGTGTTTGCCGCATGGAGGTTGACCAGGAGCTAGGAAAGTGAGTCCTTCTATGTGAATTGGTGTTCTTAGTTGCAAACATCAGAACTCATGCTAGTTGGTTTAACTGAAAAGGAATTTATTAAAGCATTGGGGAACTCCAGGAATCCTAGGAGAGCCAGAAGTTCAGGCTTGGGGGAAATACACCAAGTACAATGCCCAAATCACATTAGGAAACTGCTTCAGTGAAGGCATCATTCATGCCACCACTTGGCACTGAATCCATAGACTGTGTTGAATACCATGGTATACTGCCTCTTCACTTTGCTCACTAGTAAACTGAAGTCATGTGCAGGAGTATTTGATTGGCTGAGCCTGCTCTATTATTAGCAGGGTAAGATGGGAAAGTGAGGTCTGGCTTTTACTCTAGAGAGGAGGAATTCACAACTCTAGAGAGGAAGAATTCACAATGTGGAAAATTTTCCAGTTTTAAAAAATGATGTTTAGAAGATGCTGAGTATCCACAGACGTGAAGATGTCCACTATAGTGAGCAATGAGTTGAAGACAAATAAGCTATATTTTATAAACAATGATCTGGCTTTATATCATATCTAAATTCCTCTTTGTCAGCTCCTAACTTTTTCATAGATCTGGTTTAAACAGTCCAGCTTGTCTCAATCGGATAACGCACGACTGTTTTAGGATGTTTGTAGGCCTTAGGAACTTTTGTCTTTGGAGGTAAACTCTATGAAGCTCATTGACCTACATCCCACATTAATACAACTTAAGTACAAGCACATGTGTTAAATTGAAGTTTACTACTTCTGTTTTGTAGACATTTATCTGAACTTTATGAAGTAAGATCCTACAGTTTCTGTTTTGTATGTTGGCACATTTATTTTAGATTTCAAATATTTTCATAAGTCTTTGGGAAGCACATAGGCCTTAAGCAGTATGTCTCTAGTGCCTAATGCATCAAACAGCCTTAAAACTCTGTGTGGAATCCGTTGTCCACACTTGGACCAAAGGGTTAAATTGGTAGCCTTCCCCAGCGAGACACGGTGATGAGATCGTTAAGGGGAAAGGAAGAGACAAAAGTCAGGCCATTAGATACCTGTATGTGTACAGTATAGTAAAAGAAACACACAGCTAGTTGCTTTTCTCATGGCTTAGAAGATATAACTCTGTTTTACGAAAATGTAAAATTAACATATAATGTGCCATCAAAGAAGGAATGTGTAGATATGTAAAATAATATGTGTATCACAAAATCAAACCAAGCCAAACACAGGTATTTCATTTTTTTTAACATCTTTATTGGAGTATAATTGCTTTACAATGGTGTGTTAGTTTCTGCTGTATAACAAAGTGAATCAGCTATACATATACATAGATCCCCATATCCCCTCCCTCTTGCATCTCCCTCTGCCCTCCCTATCCCACCCCTCTAGCTGGACACAAAGCACCGAGCTGATCTCCCTGTGCTGTGCGGCTGCTTCCCACTAGCTATCTATTTTACAATTGGTAGTGTATATATGTCCATGCCACTCTCTCACTTCATCCCAGCTTACCCTTCCCCCTCCCCATGTCCTCAAGTCCATTCTCTATGTCTGCATCTTTATTCCTGTCCTACCCCTAGGTTCATCAGAAGAATTTTTTTTAAGATTCCATATATATGTATTAGCATGCGGTATTTTTCTCTTTCTGACTTACTTCACTCTGTATGACAGTCTCTAGGTCCATCCACCTCACTACAAATAATGCAATTTCATTTCTTTTTATGGCTGAGTAATATTCCATTGTATATATGTGCCACATCTTCTTTATCCAGTCATCTGTCGATGGACATTTAGGTTGCTTCCATGTCCTGGGGTATTGTAAATAGAGCTACAGTGAACATTGTGGTACATGACTCTTTTTGAATTATGGTTTTCTCAGGGTATATGCCCAGGAGTGGGATTGCTGGGTTGTATGGTAGTTCTATTTTTAGTTTTTTGAGGAACCTCCATACTGTTCTCCATAGTGGCTATATTAATTTACATTGCCACCAGCAGTGCAAGAGGGTTCCCTTTTCTCCACACGCTCTCCAGCATTTATTGTTTGTAGATTTTTTGATGATGGCCATTCTGACTGGTGTGAGGTGATACCTCACCTCACACCAGTTTTTTTGCATTTCTCTAATGATTAGTGATGTTGAGCATCCTTTCATGTGTTTGTTGGCAGTCTGTATATCTTCTTTGGAGAAATGTCTATTTAGGTCTTCTGCCCATTTTTGGATTGGGTTGTTTGTTTTTTTGATATTGAGCTGCATGAGTTGCTTGTATATTTTGAAGATTAATCCTTTGTCAGTTGCTTCATTTCAAATATTTTCTCCCTTTCTGAGGGTTGTCTTTTTGTCTTGTTTATGGTTTCCTTTACTGTGCAAAAGCTTTTAAGTTTCATTAGGCCCTATTTGTTTATTTTTCTTTTTATTTCCATTTCTCTAGGAGATGGGTCAAAAAGGATCTTTTTATTTATTTATTTTCTTAAATAAATTTATTTTATTTATTTATTTTTGGCTGCATTGGATCTTCGTTGCTGTGCGCCGGCTTTCTCTAGTTGCAGTGAGCAGGCCTCTCATTGCAGTGGCTTCTCTTGTTGCATACTCAGCATGAGCTCTAGGTGCACGGGCTTCAGTAGTTGTGGCAGGCGGGCTCAGTAGTTGTGGCTCATTGGCTCTAGAGCACAGGTTCAGTAGTTGTGGCGCACAGGCTTAGTTGCTCTGTGGCATGTGGGATCTTCCAGGAGCAGGTCTCGAACCCGTGTCCCCTGCATTGGCAAGCGGATTCTTAACCACAGTGCTACCAGGGAAGCCCCTCAAAAAGGATCTTGCTATGATTTATGTCATAGAGTGTTCTGCCTATGTTTTCCTCTAGGAGTTTCATAGTGTCTGACCTTACATTTAGGTCTTTAATTCATTTTGAGTTTATTTTTGTGTATGGTGTTAGGGAGTGTTCTTATTTCATTCTTTCACATGGAGCTGTCCAGTTTTCTGAGCACCACTTATTGAAGAGGCTGTCTTTTCTCCATTTTATATTTTTGCCTCCTTTATTAAAGATAAGGTGACCATCTGTGCATGGGAAGATTAATCCTTTGTCAGTTGCTTCATTTCAAATATTTTCTCCCTTTCTGAGGGTTGTCTTTTTGTCTTGTTTATGGTTTCCTTTACTGTGCAAAAGCTTTTAAGTTTCATTAGGCCCTATTTGTTTATTTTTCTTTTTATTTCCATTTCTCTAGGAGATGGGTCAAAAAGGATCTTTTTATTTATTTATTTTCTTAAATAAATTTATTTTATTTATTTATTTTTGGCTGCATTGGATCTTCGTTGCTGTGCGCCGGCTTTCTCTAGTTGCAGTGAGCAGGCCTCTCATTGCAGTGGCTTCTCTTGTTGCATACTCAGCATGAGCTCTAGGTGCACGGGCTTCAGTAGTTGTGGCAGGCGGGCTCAGTAGTTGTGGCTCATTGGCTCTAGAGCACAGGTTCAGTAGTTGTGGCGCACAGGCTTAGTTGCTCTGTGGCATGTGGGATCTTCCAGGAGCAGGTCTCGAACCCGTGTCCCCTGCATTGGCAAGCGGATTCTTAACCACAGTGCTACCAGGGAAGCCCCTCAAAAAGGATCTTGCTATGATTTATGTCATAGAGTGTTCTGCCTATGTTTTCCTCTAGGAGTTTCATAGTGTCTGACCTTACATTTAGGTCTTTAATTCATTTTGAGTTTATTTTTGTGTATGGTGTTAGGGAGTGTTCTTATTTCATTCTTTCACATGGAGCTGTCCAGTTTTCTGAGCACCACTTATTGAAGAGGCTGTCTTTTCTCCATTTTATATTTTTGCCTCCTTTATTAAAGATAAGGTGACCATCTGTGCATGGGTTTATCTCTGGGCTTTCTATCCTGTTCCACTTATCTATATTTCTGTTTTGTGCCAGTACCATACTGTCTTGATTACTGTAGCTTTGTAGTATAGTCTGAAGTCCGGGAGCCTGATTCCTCCAGCTCTGTTTTTTCTTTCTCAAGTTGCTTCGGCTCTTCGGGTTCTTTTTTGTTTCCATACAAATTGTGAAATTTTTTGTTCTAGGTCTGTGAAAAATGCCATTGGTAGTTTGATAGGGATAACATTGAACCAGTAGATTGCTTTGGGTAGTATGGTCATTTTCACAATGTTGATTCTTCCAATCCAAGAAAATGGTATATCTCTGTTTGTATCATCTTTAATTTCTTTTATCAGTGTCTTATAGTTTTCTGCATACGGGTCTTTTGTCTTCTTAGGTAGGTTTATCCCTAGGTATTTTATTCTTTTTGTTGCAATGGTAAATGGGAGTGTTTCCTTAATTTCTCTTTCAGATTTTTCATCATTAGTGTATAGGAATGCAAGAGATTTCTGTGAATTAATTTTGTATCCTGGTATTTTACCAAATTCATTGATTAGTCCTTGTAGTTTTCTGGTAGCATCTTTAGGATTCTCTATGTATAGTATCATGTCATCTG
>NC_041225.1:60987050-61044985 GCF_002837175.3 Physeter macrocephalus
AATTCTGTCAAAAGCTTTTTCTGCATCTATTGAGATGATCATATGGTTTTTATCCTTTAATTTGTTACTATGTTTTATCACATTGATTGATTTGCTTATATTAAATAATCCTTGCATTCCTGGGATAAACCCCCCTTGATCATGGAGTATGATTCTTTTAATGTGCTGTTGGATTCTGTTTGCTAGTATTTTGTTGAGGATTTTTGCATCTATGTTTATCAGTGATATTGGACTGTAGTTTTCTTTTTTGTGTGACATCTTTGTCTGGTTTTGATATCAGGGTGATGGTGGCTTCGTAGATTGAGTTTGGGAGTGTTCCTCCCTCTGCTATATTTTGGAAGAGGTTGTGAAGGTAGGTGTTAGCTCTTCTCTAAATGTTTGATAGAATTCCCCTTGAAGCCATCTGGTCCTGGGCTTTTGTTTATTGGAAGATTTTTAATCACAGTTTCGATTTCAGTGCTTGTGATTGGTCGGTTTATGTTTTCTATTTCTTCCTGGTTCAGTCTCAGAAGGTTGTGCTTTTCTAAGAATTTGTCCATTTCTTCCAGGTTGTCCATTTTATTGGCATAGAGTTGCTTGTAGTAATCTCTCATGATCCTTTGTAGTTCTGTAGTGTCAGTTGTTACTTCTCCTTTTTCATTTCTAATTGTATTGATTTGAGTCTCCTCTCTTTTTTTCTTGATGCAATTTCAATTTTCTTAAATTTACCAAGGCTTGGTTTGTGACCCAAGATAAGATCTATCCTGGAGAATGTTCCAACAGCACTTGAGAAGAAAATGTATTCTGTTGTATTTGGATGGAATGTTCTATAAATATCAATTAAATCCCTCTTGTTTAATGTATCATTTAAATCTTATATTTCCTTATTTATTTTCATTTTGGATGATCTGTCCATTGATGTAAGCGGGGTGTTGAAGTCCCCTACTATGATTGTGTTACTGTGGATTTCCCCTTTTATGGCTGTTAGCACTTGCCTTATGTATTGAGGTGCTCCTTTGTTGGGTACATAAATATTTACAATTGTTATATCTTCTTCTTGGATTGATCCCTTGATCATTATATAATGTCTTTCTTTGTCTCTTGTAATAGTCTTTATTTTAAAGTCTATTTTGTCTGAAATGAGAATTGCTACTACAGCTTTGTTTTGATTTCCATTTGCATGGAATATCTTTTTCCATACCGTCACTTTCAGTCTGTATGTGTCCCTAGGTCTGCAGTGGGTCTCCTGTAGACATCATATATACGGTCTTCTTTTTGTATCCATTCAGCCAGTCTATGTCTTTTGGTTGGCGGCATTTAATCCATTTACATTTAAAGTAATTATCGATATGTATGTCCCTATTACCATTTTCTTAATTGTTTTGGGTTTGTGACTGTAAGCCTTTCATCACTATAAATATGTCCTGCCACACCCTTCTGGCTTGCAGAGTTTCTGATGAAAGATCAGCTGTTAACGTTATGGGGATTCCCTTCTATGTTATTTGTTGCTTTTCCCTTGCTGCTTTTAATATTTTTTCTTTGTATTTAATTTTTGATAGTTTAATTAATATTTGTCTTGGTGTGTTTCTCCTTGGATTTATCCTGTATGGGACTCTCTGCGCCTCCTGGACTTGATTGACTGTTTGTTTCCCATATTAGGGAAGTTTTTGACTATAATCACTTCAAATATTTTCTCAGTCCCTTTCATTTTCTCTTCTTCTTCTGGGACCCTTATAATTCAAATGTTGGTGAGTTTAATGTTGTCCCAGAGGTCTCTGAGACTGTCCTCAATTCTTTTCATTCTTTTTTCTTTATTCTGCTCTGCAATAGTTATTTCCACTATTTTATCTTCCAGGTCACTTATCCGTTCTTCTGCCTCAGTTATTCTGCTATTGATTACTTCTAGAGAATTTTTAATTTCATTTATTTTGTTGTTCATCGTTGTTTGTTTGCTCTTTAGTTCTTCTAGGTCCTTGTGAAACGTTACTTTATTTTCTCCATTCTATTTCCAAGACTTTGGATCACCTTTACTCTCATTACTCTGAATTCTTTTTCAGGTAGACTGCCTGTTTCCTCTTCATTTGTTTGGTCTGGTGGGTTTTTACCTTGCTCCTTCATTTGCTGTGTATTTCTCTGTCTTCCCATCTTGCTTAACTTACTGTGTTTGGGGTCTCCTTTTCACAGCCTGCAGGTTCGTAGTTCCTGTTGTTTTTGGTGTCTGCCTCCAGTGGGTATGGTTGGTTCAGTGGCTTGTGTAGGCTTCCTGGTGGAGGGGACTGCTGCCTGTGTTCTTGTGGATGAGGCTGGATCGTTTCTTTCTTGTGGGTAGGACTGCGTCTGGTGGTGTGTTTTGGGGTGTCTGTGAACTTATTATGATTTTAGGCAGCCTCTCTGCTAAGGGGTGGGGCTGTGTTCCTGTCTTGCTAGTTGTTTGGCATGGGGTGTCTAGCGCTGGAGCTTGCTGGTTGTTGAGTGCAGCTGGGTCTTAGTGTTGAGACGAAGATCTGTGGGAGAGCTTTTGCCGACTGATATTTCGTGGGGCCAGGAAGTCTCTGGTGGACCAGTGTCCTGAACTTGGCTCTCGCACCTCAGAGGCTCAGGCCTGACACCCGGCTGGAGCACCAAGACCTTGTCAGCCACACGGCTCCAAACTCCACACTCCAGAGGCCCTCCTTTCCATGTGTTACCTCTCCCCTCCAACATAGGTATTTCTAAATGGTAGCAAGTGATAAAAAATCTTTGTCTACCATGGAATCCTTTTTAGCAAGGATGTGTTCAAAATTAACAAATCATTCCTTTGATTGGCCTTGTTAGTCTATGTGACAATTTAACTAGAACTTACTTTTCTGTGTTTTCCTGATGCTGAAAAAAATCTCAGTACTTTTGTGAATGAGGAGGTCTACCAGTTTCAGTTTCTACGTTAGTTTTTTTATAAATCTATAAGCAGTTGTATACATTTTATGAGGTCCAGGAAATAGCATTAAAAATGTTTTTTATTCCATGATTGGTAGTAATCATTTTTCAAAGTGCAAAGAGTGTCACAATTATCAGACAATAGATGATATAGTACCATCATTCCTTCTTTTTAGTATTTAGAGCTTTTTGTTATCTGAGAAATACTCATACAACATCACTGATCATCGAAGCTTAGATGAATACTCAGGAGAGAAAATTACAAATTATTTTAGGTAATTATATATAAAGATGTATTAATTATAAAAATCTAACATGAGTTTAGTAATGATAGGATATAGCTTAAATCTCTGGCTTCTATTTTAACAATTTCCAAGAATCACATCCAGGTATATGAAATAAAAAGATGACATGTTCATCTGTGTATAATTTGCATATTTCTGCATAAGTTATCACAGTCAACTCTCAGGCTGTTTCTAATTAATCTTTATTGTTGCTTTCATGAGTCTTTTTTCTTTCTTTTCTGTTTCATGAAAGCAACAACAAATATTTAGGACTCAACCAATACGTTTTCCCTAGTTGTGAGAGAGGGAATACGTATGTGAAGAGGAAGAATATACAAAGTGTGGGTACAGTGAGGTGCATCTGAGACATTACTTGGATTTTTAGTAGGCCCTTGAAAGTAGTATCGAGAATTTGGAGCTAAAAGCATTTAATAATATTTTTAAAAATATTAGTTTGATGGGGTGTGCCCAGGCTTATTACTCAGGACAGAGTATTATCTATCTCTTAGCCTGCATTCTGCTGGTAGAAGCTTACCTGTTTTTTCCCTTTAGGTAAAGTATTTTTTGGAAAATTGTCTAAGGGATTAACTGTCACCTCATTATTGTTGTTAATCACTTCCAGAGCTCTTTGCTATTAGCCATCACAGTGGTCAAGAGGATCACAAAGAAAGTGCTAAATCTTTGTTCACCAAGAAAGTTGACTGTTGGCTGCTGCCTACATCAGCCATATATTTCCTTTGAACATTTATGGGATAGTAATAGTTAGAATTAAATTCCTAGAAGTGATCCTTAATATTGTGTTTGTGGGGGAATATTTGATGTCAGAGCAATATTGAATATCAAATAAATAAAACCATAGAAAATTGAACATAAACCATTAAGATATACAACTAATATTTCTTCAAAACCATTTACATTATTCTCCTGTTCATATAGTTCTTTTAAGCAGTTTTCTTGAAAGTTTTGAAGAAAAGACTTTTTCCTGTTTAAAAATATAAAACTTTTTAGCAATGTGAAGAAATTTTATTTACATTTTTTCACACTTAATTAACCTCTTTATTTCATGTGTCCTTTCCCAGTATTATTGAGATATAATTGACATATAACATTGTATGGTTTATAATGATTTGATATTGTATATTATATATGTGATAATATTTCACATATATTGTGAAATGATTGCCACAGTATGTTTAATTAAAATCCATCACCTCACAAAGTTACAAAAAATTTTTTACCTTGTGATGAGAACTCTTAAGATTTACTCCTAGCAACTTTCAAATATAAAAAACAGTATTGTTAGCTATAGTTATCATGTACATTACATCCCCATAACTTATTTATCTTATAACTGGAAGTTAGTGCCTTTTGACCATCTTTACCCAATTTCCCCATCCCTTTCCCCCTCACCTCTGGCAATTACAAATCTGATCTCTGTTTCTGAGTTTGTTTTTTTAAGATTCCACGCATAAATGAAATCATCCAGTATTTGTCTCTGTCTGACCTATTGCATTTAGCGTAATACCCTCAAGGTCTATCCATGTTGTTGCAAATGGCAGTATTTCCTTATTCTTTATGGCTGAATAGTTTTCCATTGTATATGTAAACCACATTTTCTGTATCCATTCATCCATCGGTGGACACTTAGGTTGTTTCCATGTCTTGGATATTGTAAGTAATACCACAGTGAACATGGGGGTGCAGGTACTTCTCCTTCCTTTCCTTTGGATGTATTCCCGGAAGTAGAATGTGGAATCATATTGTTGTTCTATTTTTAATTTTTTGAAGAACCTCCATACTTTTTTCCATAGTGGCTGCACCAATTTACATTCCCATCAGCAGTGCATCGCGGCTCCCTTTTCTCCACATTCTCACCAGCATTTGCTATCTCTTATCTTTTTGATGACAGCCATCCTAACAGGTATGAGGTGATATCTTATTGTGGTTTTGATTTGCATTTCCCTAATGATGAGTGATGCTGAGCACCTTTTCATGCACCTGTTGTCTGTTTGAATATCTTCTTTGGAAGAATGTCTATTCCGGTCTCTTGCCTGCTTTAAATTGGAATATTTATATTTTTGCTGTTGAGTTGTATGAGTTCCTTATTTATTTTGGCTATTAATCCTTTATCAGATGTGTGGTTTGCAGATGTTTTCTCCCATTCTATGGGTTGCCTTTTTATTTTGCTTATCATTTCATTTGCCGTGTAGAAACTTTTTAGTTTGATGTAGTCCCATTAATTTATTTTTATTTTTGTTGCTTGTGCTTTGGATGTCATATCCAAAGTATCATTGCCAAGACCCATGTCAAGAGGTTTTTTCCCTATGTTTTCTTTTAGAAGTTTTATGGTTTCAGGTCTTATGTTTAAATCTTTAATCCATTTTGAGTAATTTTTGTATAAAATAAGGGTCTAGTTTCATTCTTTTGCATGTGAATAGATTTACATGTTTGATAAAAACATCCATGGACTTTTCTTTCAAAGATAAAAAAAACAAAAATTGAAGTTATAAAATGAAGATGCTCCCTTAGCTAGGAATGCCTTTCTAGAAATGTAGATATGCAATTATCCTTTAATAAATAAGCATATCTTCAAATTTCTCAGTAATGTGTCACTAAAAAAAATTAAAAGATGACATTGCTACTCACAATAACTACAAAATGAAAACAATTGCAACACAGATCCAGGATGTTAGAGATGAATGAAAAATTATCTTGCTTTTTATAATTAAAGTTTGCTAGTTTAATATTTATGAATAGGCTTATAGACTTCTTAATTAGGTGAAATACTATTGTCTTTGTTTCTAAACATTCTCTTTTTCTTCCTAAATCAAAAATGGAGAAAACTTCAAGCACATGACTCAGTTATAATTTTTAGAACAACAGTAGATAACAACATTTTTAAAGACTTAGGAATCCTTTCATCACTCTGACTTTTTATTATTTCCATTCTGTATCTAGTTTTTGGTTCCAAAATAATAGGAACTGATGCTCACTAACATGAGTAGAGATAAAATTTGTTGGATGTTGGGCAATTCCTAGAATCTGTGAGGAAGGCTGGAAAAGGCTTGGGAAATGGACAGGAGACAAGGCAGGCTGGGCCCAGGAACCTCTGTCCAGATCAACGTGTAGGGCCCTTCTAAGAGGTGAGGTGCTTTTTGTTGAAGGGATATGTAGGAAGAGTGAATTTCCTGGGTTATCAGCTTACAGCTTTACGTTTTTCATTGTAAAGTGAGCTCCTTTTTCAGAATGTGGTGTGACATACCAAATATCCTTTACACATTCAGTCTCAGTTTTTCTTTCTTTCTCATCTTTCCTTTATATCCTCAACCTGCAGTAATAATAAAAGTATTATAAATAATTTTTTATTTTTAAAAAATTTTTAGTTGCCCGCGCGGCATGTGGGATCTTAGTTCCTCGACCAGGGATCGAACCCAAGCCCCCTGCAGTGGAAGTGCAGAGTCCTGACCACTGGACTGCCAGGGAAGTCCCACATAAATAATTTTTTAATGGATTCCTCAAGAGGAATAGTGTTTCTTCTACTGGTTGTCTTGGTTTTAATGGAATTATCTCAAGAGTGAACCCAGATGTGAGAACAAGTAATCATATATTTAGGTTCAGGCTCTTACCTCATATAGCATCTCACTTATCAGTTCCCTGTCTCTTCCCTTCCTCTATTTTCCTGGGCTGCAGAGATGCCATCCTGTTAAGTACTTATATGAGCACACTTTTCACATTGAATTGTAATCTTTAAAAAACATCTCTCTCGGGCTTCCCTGGTGGTGCAGTGGTTGAGAGTCCGCCTGCCGATGCAGGGGACACGGGTTCGTGCCCCGGTCTGGGAGGATCCCACGTGCCGCGGAGTGGCTGGGCCCGTGAGCCATGGCCGCTGAGCCTGCACGTCCGGAGCTTGTGCTCCGCAACAGGAGAGGCCACAGCAGTGAGAGGCCCGCGTACCGCAAAAAACAAGCAAACAACAAAAAAAAACCCATCTCTCTCTTCCCCATAGACTATAGATTCCTGGAGAACGAGAAACAGGTTTTATTTAAATTTATTTTATTTAAATTTAATTTATTTTAAATTTATTTTCTGCACCTAACTATGTTTGGTATATAGAAGGGCTCCATTAAAAAAATCAAAGTAACATGTGCATATGGTTAAAATCAAATATTTTGAAGGGCTTATAATGAAAATCAACAGTCCCTTTTCCTCCCTGCTCAACCCCTGTCCTGCTTCTCAGAGGCCAATGCTTTTAACTTTTCTAAGTATTTTTTCTGGTAGTTATTTCCATATTTCTTAAAAAATATCCTTATTCTAGTATTTCTTGATTCATCAGTTTTAGACAGCTTATGTTGACCACCCTCCAACATTCCTGAGATATACATCTCTCAGTATATTTGGTTTTATGAATAATCAGTACATATATTAACTATGTAAATAACATTCACTACAGAGCCAAATACTATAATTATATTTTCTCTCTTAAAAAGTTTTCCTTTCCCATCCCTTTGTACAATTTCTTTTCTATCCTTATATTTCCTTCCTTGTACAGCTTTTCTACTGCTTCTGTACTGTATCTATTTCTTAATTTTTTTCAAGTCTTCTATCATTATAGGTTTTTAAATCAGTTTTCTTTTTTCCCCATTG
Source organism: Physeter macrocephalus (assembly GCF_002837175.3). Classification (NCBI taxonomy): domain Eukaryota; kingdom Metazoa; phylum Chordata; class Mammalia; order Artiodactyla; family Physeteridae; genus Physeter; species Physeter macrocephalus. The sequence goes on from NC_041225.1 coordinate 60,994,871, forward strand.
TCTTTCTGCTCTGGTCTTTTTTTTTTTAATGTTTCAAGCATCTGCACTACTTTCTTTTTTTTTTTAATTAATTAATTTTTGGCTGTGCTGGATCTTTGTTGCTGCTCACAGGCTTTTTCTAGTTGCGCCAAGCTGGGGCTACTCTTCGTTGCAGTGCGTGGGCTTCTCATTGTGGTGGCTTCTGTTGTTGTAGAGCATGGGCTCTAGGTGCGTGGGTTTCAGTAGTTGTGGCTCACGGGCTCTAGAGCGCAGGCTCAGCAGTGTGGTGCACAGGCTTAGTGGCTCCACGGCATGTGGGATCTTCCCAGATCAGGGATCAAATCCGTGTGCCCTGCGTTGGCAGACAGGTTCTTAACCACTGTGCCACCAGGGAAGTCCCTCTGCTCTTGTCTTGACTGGCTTTTTTTCTTTAAGCCAAACATGGCTAGCAACTAGGACTTCTTCTTACTATTCTCCTGGGCTGAATCTCTTGTTTTTTTGCATCTATGCCTGCCTTGGTATATGGTGTACTTTCTTGTTTTGTGGAATCATATCTTCAAGTAACTTTCTAAGAAAGAAGGGAAAATTTTCTGAGTTCTTGTATATCAGAAGAAGTATTCTATCTTCACACTTTATTATTTGATTGGTTATAAATTCTGCTTAGAAAATAATTTGCCCTTTAGAACTTGAAGGCCCCATGTGTTGCCTTCTAGCATCCAGTGTGGCAAATGATGAGTCTATCATTTGTTTTGTAAGAAGCTTTTAGGGTTTCTTTCTGTCCTTGATCTTTGAAATTTCTCAATGAAAAGGTTAGATATGTATTTTTCAAAAATGGATTCTTCTGTGCATGGATAGGCCCTTTTAATCTGAAGACCTGTATCCTTCAGTCTGAGAAGTTCTTTTGTAGTATTCCCTTGATCATTTATTTCTCATTTTCATTTTCTCTGTTCTCTATTTTGGAACCTCCGTTAATCAACGTTGGATGAACTTGATTGAGCCTTTGTTTCTTATTTTCCTCTCTGTCTTCTATATGATCACTATAAAAATTAAAATAATACAAAAGGATTTATGGTAAAATGTAAATTCTCAGCCTAATCCCGTTTATCCTAGTTCCCTGAGGTAACCCTATACCAGTTTTTTTTTTCTCTCTAACCTTTCTAAAGATAGTCCAGGCATATTGTGGCAGAGATTGTACACAAAAATACTTATTTTCCTCTTCCTAGAACCACAGCTGAACTGTGATTTTCCAACTTCCTTTGCAGTTAGATGCAACCATGTGACTAAGTTCTAGCCAATAGAATGTGAGCAGAAGTGATGTGTGCCGTTTCTGGAATGCCTTAGCTTTTAAGAAGTGGCTAGGTCTTCCCTTTTGTCTTCTACCAGGATGATGCAGTAAATAATGTGGCCTCTAGAGGATGGTAGAACCATAAAATAGAAAAGGATCCTGGGCCTTTCATTGCTTGAAAGAAAGCAGCCCATTGACCAGGAATAGAAATGAACTTCCATTGTATTTGAGCCATTAAATACTCTTGGGCCTGATGGTGGTACCACCTAACTTTACCTAATACACACATTTTTCTTTGTTTCTGTTTGTTTTCTTTTTTTCCCCACCATTTGTGAGCGTTTCTTCTCTTTATTATCTACTCTTTCTAGCAAATTATTAATTTCTAACACCTCTTTCTTGTTCTATATATTTTTTCCTTCTCATGCACTCAGTTCTTATATATGCAGTATCTTCTTGAATCTCTCTGAGGCTTTCATAATTTTTTTTAATCTGTTTCCCAAATTACTTCTATTTTCTCCCAGCTCATTTTTTTGTTTCTTTGTTTATCTTGGTCTTTCTCTTTTATGTTGCAGCTTTTTCTCAACTGTTTGTTGAGCCTTAGTTTTTCAGTCATATGTAAGAATGAGAAAACAGAAACCAGTTGAGAGCTCTGCGCATATGTGGGTAGTGAGCTGCTTTAGAATGATCAGGTGGAGAACTCCTCATGTTTTAATGGCAGAGTGTTCCCTCTATGGGCTATTAATTTCTTTTTCTATTGGGTAGATACATGGCTGCTAGAAGATGAACTACTCTGTATATAGACTTAACAGTTAGTTCCTCTAGTTTTAGCTCTGATCTTACTCCTTTACCCTATATCTGGTGCATCAAAGCCTGAAAACTCTAGGATTCTGATGGTACGTTGTGTTGTCTCCCTTCTCCATTTTTGGGTTCTTCTGCCTTGTTTTGCTAATTGCCACTCTTCCATCTGCTTTCCATCTTCTATAGGGACATGATAGGGATAGTTTTTTTCTCTATCATCAACCTCCGTATTTCTTTGTGCTGTTGTGGGTTTGTAGTTTTTAACTCGTCTGTTACCATTTTAGTGGACCCTCTAGAGGAAGAGGAGATAAAGTGTGCTTTCAGTGTTCCAAATTCTGCTGTGGTCTGCTGCTGCATGTGTGAGCCTGCTGCAGCTTGTGTGAGTCAGCCAGCTCTGCCTACATAGCTGAGAGCAGAGTGGGGGCAAAACAAAACCTATAGAGTTTTGGTTTTTAAAATTATGATATAGAACATTAAACAAATCTTTTAATTTAAAAAACTACCCCCTTTGATAAATAGTAAAATCTCACACCCTCCTTTAGTATTGTTCAAAATTAGAACACATTCAATATCGTGACTCAAAGTTAAGGGACAAAGTATTGCTTTGTTTTCAAATTGCACAGATTCCTTTAGCGAGACTTTGGTTCAGAATCTCCTCCCTACTAGCATTCCATCCTATCTATAGAGAGTTGATAATTTAAAGACTGCATTGCATCTTGTAGCTCTTGACTTAAAGATGTAAATGTTTAATTGCATCTAATGTGAAAAATTCAGCACACATTTCAGGGGAAATTTTGAAGAATATTTCTAACCAAATGATACAGCATTATAAAAATAATGATAATATTAGCTCTACTTTATATATATACACACACATATACATACATGTGTAAGTATATATATGTTTCTATTAAATTTGCTTCTGTGCTATAGAATACTTAGAGAGAAACCTGCCTTATGTACAAAGTGACTTCTTTTGTACCTTAGTCTACGATAACTTGAATAGTATTTTTATTTTTAATTTTAGCTGTATTCTAGAAACAGAAATTCTTTAAAAAATGAACATCAAAAAAATAATTTGCTTGAAGAATTCTTCATCTCTACTCATAGATTTAAAAATCAATTTTTCATTACAATTGTTGACTTTGTCTTCCTTTCTGTTTTCATTTGCTCTCTCTTCTTCATTCTTCTTTATAAAGTAACAGACATAATGATAATGTTAGGATATGTCACCAGCATTATATAGGCCTATATACCTGGTCTCATAAAAGAGGTTCAACCTGAAGTTAATAAAATCATACTCATATTTTCATAATGACTTCATTCATATCAGTTATAAAAATGAAGAATAATTAAAAATAAAAGAAATCTATTTAACTATAGATAGTGGCCAGGATTTTAAATGAATGCAACTTTATCTTACCAAAAGACAGCAATATTTCAAACCTAGCTGAGAAGAGACTAATGATCTGCCTAACTAGTATCTACTAACCACTGTTTTTTTTGTTTTTTTTGTTTGTTTGTTTTTTGTTTTTTGTTTTTTTTGCGGTACGCGGGCCTCTCACTGTTGTGGCCTCTCCCGTTGTGGAGCACAGGCTCTGGACGCGCAGGCTCAGCGGCCATGGCTTACGGGCCCAGCCGCTCCACAGCATGTGGGATCCTTCCGGACCGGGACACAAACCCATGTCCCCTGCATCAGCAGGCAGACTCCCAACCACTGTGCCACCAGGGAAGCCCAAACCATTGTTTTAACATCCATTTTGATAGAGAAGATTTACATTGTGAGAAAAAGAATGTCATGACTAAAAGAAGAAAACAATTATTGCAAATTGTCATAGAGATATAAAGATGAGGTTATTATAGACTCTTTGATAGTTAATAGAGCAATCAAAAGCAATGACATTTGATATGAACTGTTTTGATTACAGAAAAGGCTATGACTCATTTTTACATTCATACATCTACTAGAAAATTTTCAGATTTATAAGATTGACCCTATATTCATTTTTTTGGTAACACAATGAATAAATGTTGTTACATTTTTCAAAGGGCAGAAGAACTGTTAAATCAAAAACCGTATGTATAAAATGGAGACTATTTCAGGGAGACTGATTTAATTCTCCCTCTGGTTCTATCGAGGATTGAATCCATTAAGCAAAAATCTTTGGCTTTGTCCGTGACTTTAAAAAAAAATGAGAATCATTTTATCAACTAATTTGCTTTACAAGAATAATTGGAAATTATGCCAATTCTAAAATATAGTTTAAAATTTTTTGAAAATAATTTTAGTGTTTGTATAAAACAGAATTAAGTAAAGGCAAAGGCAACTCAGCATAATTGGTGAAAGGAAAATGTACTTAGTGGAGGGGTTGCTTGACTGTAAGTAAAATAAATATTTGAATTTCGGTACAAATAAAAATTTGTGGTTCTACCATTGAGAATGATTTCCTAGCGATTAGGAAAATCTAAATAACTAGTCATTATGAATATCTAGGAAAATATTTGGTGTGGAAGAAAATGCTAAGAATTTGTTAGTACACATTGTAATCAGATACAATCCCAAGATCAGTTGTCTGGTGAGACTGAAGAGTACTTGTGATTCAGAGTAGTCAGATTACCAACAAGCACACCAAAATGAGATACTTGGGAGTTTTGGTTGATGCTGCATTCTAGCCATATATGACTAGGAAGTAAGTGGATAACACTTTGGTATAAGAATGTTGCCTACAAAATATTTACAGTTAGGCTTCAGATGTAAATTACCGTGGAACTCAATATGCAATAAATAACCTCTGCAAAATATACTAGATTCAGGATTTCCCTGGTGGTCCAGTGGTTAAGACTCCATGCTTCCATTGCAGGGGGCATGGGTTTGATCCCTGGTCAGGGAACTAAGATCCCACATGTCCCACGGTGTGGCCAAAAAATATCTATATATCTATATATAGATATGTATATTAGATTCATAGTATAATAAATATATGACCAAAACCAGACTATATATTTTCCTTTTTGATAAAAATGTTTGTAGACTTGGTTAATTCTTTTAGTAAACACAGTCCAAGATTTTTTTAGAATTCGTATGTTTGTGTGTGTGTGTGTGTGTGTGTGTGTGTGTATGTGTGTGTGTATCCAATTTTCTCAGGCTTCACACCAACTTAGAGGTATGGAGTCTTATTATAATAATAAACGTTCCACTGACTCTTAGAACTACTGCTCCTGCAGAACCTCAGCAATGTGCCCCTGCAGTATTCCTGAAAGTCCCCAAGAATATCACAAATGCTCACACACAGGGCCTCTTGTACCTGGTATTCCTACACCTGTCCTACTGTAGTCTCTTGTCCTACTCCTTCCGGGCAGTATACTGGATAATATACCATGGTAGTATAGAATGTGGAGTGATTGGTGGTGAAGCAGGGGAGCATGCATTTCTCCCTTTTGTGTTTCTCTTTATTAGAAGGGTTCCAAAAAAGTGCTGCTTCTCTCTGTCTCTCGTACAGAATCTTCAGTGAAACAGTTCTTCCAGATTTTTTTCACAAGTCCCATGGAGGATGCTCAACAACTAGAGTCATTCTTCTCGTCCAACAACTCTTCGGGGTGACATCAGTGTGCCTAGTTTCCTCCTTCACACAACTTTTTGTTTGTCTATTTGCTTTTAGGACAAATTTCTTCTTAGAAGGTTCGTCAGCAACTCCCCCACCCCAGTCCCGCCCCATATACTTTGTTGACTTCATCTCACTAATGTACTAGATGTGCAAACAGCCGACAGACCTTGGGTTCTTCCTCAGGAGGCTCCTCAGCTACCACAGAGGTGAGGTTCTAGAGGGTCAGGTGCCAGCCTCCTGCCTTTGGAATTAGAGAAGCTGTAATTGCCTTCACTTCCCCAGGAGGAAAAATTCTGTTAGCTGACAAAATGGCTGAACCAGTCCTGTGCATATTCCCCCTGTTAAAGCCATTTTGATTTTATGCAGCCTTATCTGTTGTTTACTACTTTGTTACTTGTTTATATTTGTTTTCTTTTTCCCTTAAAAAGGATTTAATGGCTTTAGCTTGTGTAAGGGAGCCAGAAATTTGGGGGCTCCAACTCTAGATGCAAGCTTGTCATGACTGAGTCTGTAAAACTATCGCAGACTTTCAAGGATCTCAAAGCAAGGGCAGCAGGCATTTGTCCTTGTGCAATGTGCTCTGCCTGCTGGAGTGACTGAACCCGGCTACTGAGGGAACAGAGGTTACTTTGCCTTTTCCTGTCTTTTCTCCATCCACTGGGGGCTTTAAGAATGCTTTGAGTCTAGGGAAGGGATTTGAAACATAGGTTGTGAGAATCTCTGTTCCAGCCATCTTGAACTTAAAATCAAAGACCTAGCCCTTTTTGTAGGGCTCTTTGAGCCCTGCCGCCCAAAACAGGTCTCATCAGATGGGTTCACCTGACCAGCCCAGAAAGGTCTGAATCCCACTTAGACTCAACTTGGCATCCCTACCCTACAAACTATACAGCTGACTGAAGCAATGTGGAATGTGTTAGCTTGGTAACTCAGGTGGTTTTATATAAAAAAATTTTTTTAACTTTTCAATATTGTTAATTCAAACTAATATGTCTAGACACAAATCATATTCCATCTATAGTTTTGGTTGGTTGTTCAATCTGAATTAGCCTTAGCCAGACCTGTATCTTTGCCTCTTTCTTGATTTTTATTTGATCATATTTACTTTTTCATCATTACCATAGTGAAGCTACTAATGACTTAACTGGGTTACCCTTCCAAGGTTTGGGGTTTTGTTTTTAGTTTCTTTGTTTTTGTTTTTGAGAGTGTAATATTTTAATGAGATTAAAAAAGGAATGTGTAGGACAAAAGAATAAAACCTACTAGAGTTAGGTTAACTTATAATTAGGTAGGCTCTCATTAAGTAGGGTAAATAGAGTTTGTGATAGATAGCATGTATGGGGTGTGTGTGTGTGTGTGTGTGTGTGTGTGTGTGTGTGTGTGTGTGTGTGTGTGTGTATAAAAATATTAAGACAAAATTCTCTAAATAATAAAAATAGTAAGTCACCAAAGGAGAAGCTCTCTATAAAGAGAGCATTGTTTTGGGAATTGTGACTTGAATAGCAGAGTGGGCTTTCAGCTCTGAATGTTTTGAGATTCTCAGTTGTAGGATCAAGCCAACTATTCCATCTAGAACAAAGGTACTCTTGCTGGAGCATTTGGAATAACCTGCCTTTTGGTCTCTGACGGTATAAAAGAATCTGCTCAAACATATGATCTCCATCAACTGTAAAGTTAGGGCCTGGAATCACACCTTTCATTTTCTTTTTTTCTCCTTTAGCAGCCCTGAAGAGTTTTCACCAAATTGCAAACTGGAGTCAGGTAATAATGTTTGCTTCTGAGCTTTCAGAGGAAGCTGTTTATTTTAGTAGGCAATTTTCATGTGTGATGGAGTGAAATGTTGAGAAGGCAGCCTCTCATCAGTGGACAAACAATGCCTAAGAATTTAGCTAATGGCCCCCCTTCAGTGCAGAGAATAGATGGCAACAATTGTACTTGCAGACTAGACCCAGAGCTACTTGTTTGGCTGCTAGGTGTTAATGCAAATTTGTTCTTCAGCTCATTCAACCCTGGGGCTCCCATCCTTTGATTTAATTAAATGTAATTGGTTACATTGCTCCTCCCAGGCCCCTGAGGTGTTTTTGTTTATTGCTTACTCTTTGCAATAAAGCTTCAATTCATGGCACAAAATGCTGGATAAATAAGAGTCTTTTCCTATGTTGGATTTGCAGCGAGATTATTCCCTTCAAATAGTTTGGCTTTACTGTTAAAAGTAAATGACCAGTGAAATAAACTCATTGGGTGGCAAATGTTGCATATCCAGAAGCAAGGAATTAGGTAGGGTAAATTACATGAGATTAGGTAAAGATATGAAGTTGTAATGTTAAATTAGTAAAGATTTGCTAAAGTACTAAGAGATATCAGCACTTTAAATAAGTAAGGCTTTAGTAAGTAAGATTATCATTGTTGTAGCACATTATTATTAAAAAGTTACTTTTAAATGCCAGCTATGAAATAGTCGGTAAAGTCATTTTTTAATCATGCAGAATTCTCTTACTCATAAATATGCAAGTGACATTTTTGGGGACAAAAACGAGAATGATACTGACTTAAATTAGGTCAGCACAATTAACCTATTTCTTTTTAATGAAAGGTTTTTTTTACCCTTCTGCATAAGTTTGTTTATTTTAACCTGAAGATACTGTAAATAACATGTTTTTGATAAAGTGATTTTTTTTCCCTTTCAAGTTTTCATTTTAATTTGAGAAGTGGGTAAATTATCTTTGTACTAACTTCTGAGGAAGCGCTCAGAAACTTAGGAAAATTGAATACTATCATTAGCGCTTCCCGATTCAATTTTAAGTACCAAACTGTATGAATGATTTTTCCCCTTTTTGTCCTGGTCAGTTGGGTAAAATAGCTGGCCAGTAACTGGTATTTATTATAGTGTTGTCTTGTTAGTTTCTTTATTTCTTTCTTCTTATCCTGGCCTTTATTTTATCCCTTTTTTACCGTAGAGGTATAAGATACTGCGCCAATGACATTTTCATTAATGCAATAGGCTTTCTAAATCTTTCTGTGTCACCAGCTTGTATCTCTTCTGATGGAAAAAAATGAAAAATCCATGATAAGAGCACAGGTATTCTCAGTGCAATATAAAGCTTAAATTTCTCACAATAGGATTATTTTGCAGGAAATTTTTTTCTAGGCTCCTCTCATATTGTATTGCTGAGAAAGTGGAGTCTTAAGCCCATCACATTGTGCTATCAGAAATTTAGGCCTTTCTTCCAGTGGATGCGCCAGGTGAAAACCAAGTGGTAATTATAATGGAAAACTAGAGGACACTCCCCTCGGGAGGTGGAGAACTGGCCTCAGATGGCAGCCCAAAGGTAAGTGTTCAGAGGAGAAATGGAGCACTGTATTCACATCTTGGACATGAGCTAAGAGGCGGTGCTTTATTTCAGAGCAAGTTTTAGGTAGCCTCTGTGAGCTCAGGTGTAGGCAGAAAACCCAGCTGTGGTCCTAGGTCTGAAAACCTCAGATGGAAAGTATGGGCTTTGTCAGATGGGTTCAGGATGATGTAACTTCTCACCTAGTTTACATGAAGGAGTCACAGTTTAAAATAACTCTTGACCCACATACGGGCAAATAACCCATTTAGCATATTACAATGTAGTGGATACTGCAGGTCTCTTTTGTAAATGGAATATAATGTCATAGGCAGAAGGGAGGGAAGTGTGCCAGTGGTCTTTTAGATAAAACCAGATAGTCTTCTCTTGTACTTGAGTAATTTTCCTCCCTGTGCACTGGTAATAATAAGCCCATTGCCTGTCCCCTGACTGCGACTCTCCTGAATCCACAGCTTTGATTGGAAACTCTCAACCCCTGACCGGCCTCGGGAGCACTGATTACAGAGGCACCCCACACACTTCCCTCATAAACATTTGGCAGATCAGGAAATGCTGAGAAGCGGTGCCCCTGGCTCTCAGAAGAGGGTACTGGTGGGAGAAGAAATAGAACATTTTCCCTCTTGCAGCTGTCAGAGAGTGATTATGTCAAATGGGTTTTCAAGGAGCCACAAAGTAATTACAGGGTAACTTCTTGACATTATTTTCCAATGTTTGACTCAGCAGATGATGATGATTAATTGATGTGTATTATTTTATGGCTCTCGGAAACTTTGATACTTTAGATAGAGGTCAGACTAAGTCTTCATTTTGACGAATATAGCAAATTTGCCTTAAATTTTAAGTTAACTCTCCCTCTATAATAGACTCAGATGATTTCTTTAACTAACTACTAGTCTTCTGATGGCTAATAGAGACTGTTTGGGCTGCCTTTTTCATGTAGATTTTTAAAAAAATCAAATCATGTGCTTTCAAAGTAGTATTTTACTCTTTTACTGAGATGTTACTATGGATTTCTGGGGCGATTGGGAGAATTAAATGAAAGTTCCTAATGCCTGGCACATGGTAAGTGCCAGCTATATTGAAACATGACATTGTAATCATTAAACATCAAAAAGGTATTTCCTTGTATGCTGTCTCATTAATGTTGTGGTCTAGGTAGCAGGGAAGAATCCGACATCCTGTTCATTTTCTTCTATAGTTATATTGGTTTACATCTTTCTATTGATTTTAGTTCAATTTGAAATATTTTGGAATATTTATACAATGGACTTGAAATATATTTGCATTATATGTCCTTTTCCAGGGCATATCTTACACATAAATATCTATATTAATAGATTCCAAGCAAGTAATTGATTTAGGTAGGCCAAGATCTGGACATTTGTGACTGATATAATAGAAATTAAGACACATTAATTAAAATAATAAGTAATAAATATAGTGGAGCTTTTATTATTTTACTTTGTCAATTTTAAGTGTATTTTTTTCAAATCAAAATTGTCAATGATTTGAGAAGCGTTTAGTGATCTTCTTAGACTTTCATAAGCTTGTGTACAAAAAGATGCTTCATAGCCAGAATGTTTCTTACGAGAAGAATGGAAATGTGTGACATTCTGACAATTCACAACTCTTTATATTTGGACTAAATAGAAGTAAGTTGTCTTAAGTTTCGATTTTGCCTTTGTTCCATATAAAATATTTTCTATTTGCTGACCCACAAACTGTTCACCAAAAAATAACTACTATGCATATGAATGTCATGTGAATGAATGACTAGATTATGGCATAAATGCTAATGTTTGATGAACTTTTGAGAACATGCTTGAATATAGTTATATAAGGAAGTCCTCTGAATAGGTTTTTTTTTTAAGTTTTCAGGTATCAATATTTCATTCAAAAGTATTATTTTCTCATAAAGTTAAGGGAATATCTTAGAATCAAGTTTCTTGCTATAATAGGTTTCTGCCGTGTACTTTTACATATGAATGCATTCATTGTGTGGTGGCGTCTGTGCACTGTGCATGTGTTTGTGTTGTAAATAAATGAAGTAGGTGAGCTATTTATTGGCCATACTGTTTCTGCCTGCCAACTAGATATATCATCAACATTCCAGGTACAAAAGATGTTTAACCAGTTCAGCTGAATAGTCTTCCTTTGTCTCCACAAAATGTGTTTCACAAAGAAAAGATGTTGCTCTCATGGTAACAGAAGGATGGCAGTCTAGGGTTTGCAGTGCCATCTTTATTATGTGTACGCTGAATGAAAAGAAACCAAGTATTCAACTGTGAGCTGTGTGGTTGTGAGGGATTTTTTTTTTTTTTGGTGTTGGTTGTGGTCTCCATTGATAGGATATTTTAGATTTTTAAAAGATGATTCACCTTGTTATACAGCAGAAACTAACACAACATTGTAAAGCAATTATACTCCAATAAAGATGTTAAAAAAAAAACCATCTGTTTATAGGAAACACAGGGGGTGCACCCATCTGTTGAATTTGTTATGCGTATTGCAAATAGCAGATGGCTCAGCAATAGGTTTATCCTTCTGTAGGAATGTGTTGTTTCTAAAAGTAACAAATCTTTGTCTTTCAATATTAACACATCTTAGGACATTTGACTGGGGTTTGTTTTCCTTGTAAAATAATGCTCTCATTGGCAATCTGATCTACATGTCTCTCATCAACTGCCTAAACCTTGCCTGGTTGCTCTGAATCATCTGCTTCCTTGCTCTATTCATGTTCCACCCTTTGACATATTTGATATTTTTTATTCTCTACTAGAATTATTATCAGGAAACATTAGGTGCCCAGGACTTTGCCAGATCCTATTATGTATATTTACTCTCTATCTCTATGATTGCACTAGCAAATTGACACACACTACCTATAAAAAAGTTGTAATACATCGGCAACTCTATATCATTATGTACATAACTCAGCTTACAATGTTTCCTTTATTTAAATGTTCTACAGCTCTTGTGTTTCCTTGAATTATCTTTTTCTTTCTTGTAAAGTATGCTCTAAGTTCCTTAAACATGGTACCCTGCTTCCTTTTCTTCCTATAAACTTATTTAAATATGTTGTTTTTGTTTAAGATTGTGAATAGGGGGACTTCCCTGGTGGCACAGTGGTTAGGAATCCGCCTGCCGATGCAGGGGACACGGGTTCGATCCCTGGTCACGGAGGATCCCACATGCCGCAGAGCAGCCAAGCCCATGTGCCGCAGCTACTGAAGCTGTGCACCTAGAGCCCATGCACCACTACATGAGAAGCCACCGCATTGTTAAGGCTGTGCCCTGCAACAAAGAGTACACCCCGCTCGCTGCAACTAGAGAAAGCCTGTGCGCAGCAATGAAGACCCAATGCAGCCAAAAATAAATAAAATAAAATAAATAAATTTATATTAAAAAAAAGATTGTGAATAGGTACCAAATAATATTTATAACATATATGAGAGATAAAGATGAACAGAACAACATACATCCATAAATCCACTACATTGAATGAGTGAATTATCCAAAACAGTAAGAAGGGGGCATATGTATGGATATTGAGGGGTAAATGGATAATGTGTCTGACTGTGTTGGGACCAGAAAAATCTTTCATGGAAATGGATACTTAGTCCAAGCCCAGCTAGTAAAGCTGCCATGGAGAACGTCCCTTTTCTTTGAACAAAGTTTTTGGCCATGGCAGCTGGGCAGCAGACCCTCAGCTAAGTATGATGGTTATAAGCTGGATGGCCAGCATTTCAAACACTGAACAGAACGCAGGCACTTTCCGTAGCATTTCATATATCCAGATGAGGGTTCAGTAAATGCTGTCTGTTATTTTCATGGTGATATGATTATGTGATATGGTGATATAATTTTAATCCCTGTTTCTCTAGCTCTTGTTTCTTCAAACTTTTTCCATAAACTCTTTAATTTCGTGCTCTCCTTTAAGTTCTTGTTCCTTCTATCACTCTTATCCTAGCATTTCCCAAATTTTTAAAGCAAAAAATATCATGGTTTATTTCTTTTTGATGTACCTATATTCATCCCATGCCTGTCTAGAGGTATTCTAATTTTTTACTTTTGTAGCATGTATATTCCTAAGGCCTATAAAAATTGATATTTGAACCTGAATTCAACTTATATTTTAAATTTAGAGTTCCATGTGTAATAAAATAAAGTTGTCATTCAGGTTTTTTAAAAATTCAGGTTTTTTTAAACCTCCTGTCTTTCCTTATCTAGTATTTACTGAATACAAATACAAGTTATTTAAATTAAGTTTCTGTATAAAAATACTTCACCTAATTCAAAGTAGCCTCAATTTTTGTAAGTCTTGCTTGATGTACATGAAATTTGAATTTTTTTTTTTTTTTTTAACTAAAGGAATCTATAGATATGCTCAGGCCTGTAGATTTCACCACCCTCTCCCATTCTCTGCTCTCACTGTTCCCTGCACATGTCATTCCATGTTATCAGGTGACAGGAACTGTGAACTGTTACTTTCTCTGTGGGGCTTATCTCATGTCTCCTAGCAGAGTTGCTGGCTGGCTTCTCTTTGTGCCCAGAGCTCTCTGTTTATACCTTAATTGTAACAGTTGTCCTATTATACTGTAATTATCTGGTTACCTGCCAATCTCCTCAGCAGACAGGGCAGTGTCTTTGTCTTATTCATTTTGCCTCCCCAAGCTCAATAAACACAGGTTTGTTGAATGAATGAAGTAGTCGTGTGTGTGTGTGATCCATCAGAGGACATCCAGAGATGCTGTTAATTCTCCTCCTTTAAGGACTTGATGAAATTCAGCTATTTTTTGAAAGGTCTCCTCCCCTTTTTCAATAAAGGTTGCTAATAGGTTTCCAACAAAAATGACAGAAACCTAGACTGCTAATTTACTGTTTATGTTTGCATATATTAAACTAGGACCCCAGATGAAAAAATTGGAGTAGGATGTTAATCACAATTTGAGGTCAAATCAATTAGAAAACATTATAAGTAAGTTTGTTGTTATTTCCAACTTCACATAATGGCATCATGTGGTCTTTGGGGGCACGTATGTTTTGGAATATGAGCATCGTTAGGTTCTTTTGAACAACTGTACTTGAATTTATATACATAAATACTACTAGTTAACATTTGTTTATTATTTTGCATTTCACTGCTATTTACTATCAGATTTCAAGACAATAGACAATTTTGTAACCTCAGTTTTATTAAAACCACTAGTATTTTTGGTCCCTAGCAACCATTTAGTATGTAAATTAGGTATTCTCAGGCTTAATGTACTTCATTTTTATAAAACAAATACATCATTAATCTGATTAAGTTCTTGGATGGGAGTGCTGTCCTCAGATCATTGTGGATCATTTATTGTTGGGCATGCATCCAAAAAAAATTCAAGCATGGCACTTACAGTCTACGTTTAGGAGAATTGTTGAAACCTCCTAAATGACATTTTCCAGAAGAATAGAAAGGCACTGCTTACTTACAATTGCAAGCATTACCTAAAACTTAATGATGTTCTTACCCTTAATTGCAACTCAGTTTGATGATGATTCAGTGCCTGAAATTATGCCGTGTTTTGCTTTGATGTTAAAAAATGTAAAATGAAATAAAGGTGATCCAAGTGAATCAAAAATAGATTCTGGCTTTCCAGTAGTGACTTAATCACTATGTTTCTGAATTCAGAAGTTGCTTGACTGTCATGGCTATTATTTGGTATGTCTTTAGCTTTTAGTCAAATTTACTACTTAAGAACTGAGAATGTTTAATATTAAGGTTAAAGAAAGTTCATGTTTTAATTTATATAGCAGAAGAAACTTTTAAAGAAAATTTGCAACAGAGTTTACTGAATTCTGCCTTCTTATTTCCTTTTTCAAAGTTGTGTATCCTCTGTTTGTCGGTAGTCTTTGTCTCATAAAACATGATTATAATAATGGCTTTCGTTTATTGAATGTCTACCATAGTACCTCATTCATTCTCCTAGAAATCTTGTGAAGTTGTTCTGTTTATTCCTATTTTACAGATGATTAAACAAAGGCTCAGGGAGGTTAAGTTGGTGCCCAAAGGCATGCAGATAGCATGTGGTTAATCTAGGACTCAAAAATACTTCTCACTCCAGAGCTGCTGCCTGCTCAGATAGGGGAGAGAAAGAAAGAGAACAGATTAATTTACAAAGGTCACAGAGGTTGGCAAACTTTGTCTATAAAGGGTCAGATAGTAAATATTTTAGGCATTGAAGACCACAGATACATGGTCTTTATCACATATTCTTGTTTTTAATTTAACATACCTTTAAAAATATAAAAACCATTCCTAGCTTAAGGGCCATATAAAAACAGGCAGAGGGCCAGATTTGACCGGAAGTTCTTAGTTTGCCAATCTCTGATTTAGGACAGTGTCAGTGAGCCCTGTATATTTTCTCTGGACTATGTAATTATAGTCAATAAAATAATTTATAACAATGACTTTTAAACATCAAGAAAATGGACATATTGTGTTCTCTGTACCCTATTTGAGAGGGCATGAAAGCATGACATCTTAGATTTTCATCAAAGAAATCAAAATAAAGTTTTAATATTTTTAGTGATTTTTAGATATCTGGAAGATTCAACTTTTTGAAATTATTAATTTTATAACAGCAAAAATGAAAGGTTATATTACAAGTAGATTTTGACAGTTACATAATTTTTAACATACCATTTTAATTTCATGCTTGAGTGTTTAATTTTATTTAAAAAAAAATCTTACCTGCTTGCTATTTGTGTGCTTAGTATTTTGCCCCTATATTTTTGATATTGCAGACTACTGGTTCCCCTTTTTCTTTTTTTTTCTGCGTTGGGTCTTCATTGCTGCATGTGGGCTTTCTATAGTTGCAGTGAGCGGGGGCTACTCTTCCTCGCAGTGAGCGGGCTTCTCATTGCGGTGGCTTCTCTTGTTGCGGAGCACGGTCTCTAGGCACGCGGGCTTCAGTAGTTGGGGCTCGCAGTCTCCGTAGTTGTGGCGCACGGACTTAGTTGCTCCGCGGCATGTGGGATCTTCCTGGACCAGGGATTGAACCCATGTCCCCTGCATTAGCAGGCAGATACTTATCCACTCTGCCACCAGGGAAGCCCTGGTTTCCCTTTTTCACAGTACACATTTTATTGAGGAATACTAAAGAATAGCTGAGAAAATGGCTTTTTACACTTCTTAAGAAAACAGCATCTTGTAACTGTAGTTGCCAGGTATCTAAGATTTTTGTTGATGGTTTATATCTACCTCGATATGAATGTTCCTTTCTCCAACTCCTTTATTTACATTCTAGTTTCAACTAGCTTAAGGGACATAGACACCAGTCCCTTTCCTGAAGAGACCCAAAGCAAGGTTACTGGGGGGCAGTTTTCCTCTTGATGGGGTCTGGGGTAGGGCAGGGGACCTGGAACTTTCAAACCTATGGCTAGAAACATGTTTTTATTCAACTCCCTTATGTCCATGTTTTCAAATTTCTCTGTTTTTCTTCAAGCCATTAGTAACGTTCTTTTTGAAAAACTCAGTACATATTGTTTTGGTCAAACTAAGAAGGTAAAGAGATAATCTGTATCTCTTACCAGACTAGACCATGTCTGCTGAGGTGGCAGGTGTGCAGCTAAGCCCAGGAGCCGCAGTGGACTTCCATTCCCTACTTCTTGGAGGGTAGTCTTCTCAAAACTTTTCTCCCAGCCCTCAGTTGGCTGCAAGGACAAAATGAACTCCCAAAGTCTCATAAATGACTTTACAAAAGACCAAAAAAAAAAGTAAATATTATTATTTGTATTATCAAATTATAGGGACAAACATTTTGAGTCATTGCTTAAGTAGTGAGGGTGGCTTTTTGTTCATACTTGCCCTTCCTTTTTAAAAAAGTAATATCAAGTGGACCAAACACATGGTCCTGCTACAGAGGGGATGTTGAATGGTTCACTGTGTAATTCAGTCACTAAACCAAACTGCCAAAGTCAGATGTACAGGCAGTTTTCAAATGAAGTCGACTGAGCATTTATTATGTATCAGGTTACATCCAAAATGATTCCATTCCTTGTCTCATTTAGTCTTTGCAAACTCTTCAAGAGGCAACTGAGGTTTAGAGAAGTTGAGTAACTTGTTCACAATAATACAACTAGTAAATTACAGAGGCAGAATTTGAATATGGGCAATATGACACCAAACCTATACCCTTAAATGGAAACTTAAATTTTTTGTGCTTTAAGAAATGTTTGATCCTTCAGTATAACAGTCATTCATTTGAACAGAATAGAACTGAAAAGAGGACACTGTAGCTACAAACATAGGCTGTAAAAATCTGAAACAATGTCTGGGCAATTCTAGGAGCAATCTTAAGAATAAACAAAAAAAATAAAATAAAGGTCCCTGAGTTTAAAGTAGCTCCTCAACTAATTAGAATTAATTATATGTATTATCATGTTTAGTGCCTTCAGTTCATATGTGATGCTTTTTGTTTCATGTGAACATGAAACAATATCATGTGAAAACTGATATTTTAGAAAACTGTAGTAAGAGTAAGCTAAGTGAAAGATAAATTAATTCAGCAAATATTTGTTGAGTGCATGTTATGCCAGAAACTGGGTGTCAAATAAGACACAGTACTGTGCATGAGTAACTTATGGTCTAATAGGGGGAGAGAGAGAGAGAGAAAGAGACAGGTAGAAAAAGACAAGACTCACTTGTAGAATATTGGGATTATCCACTGAATATGGCCTGTGGGAGGTCAGAGAAGGCTTTTCAGAGGCAGGGAAGTCTATACTGGTACCTGGAGGTATGGGAGAAGGTGTGTCCCACTCAGAGGCAACAGCACAAGCCAAGAACCAGAAGTGAACTAGGAAGGCTTAGTGAGTTGCCACAACTCCCTATTTAGTGAGTCTTGAGTAAGAGCCTTTGGGGAAGGAAACAAGGTGAGGCTAGAAAGGTCAGAAGCCCCAGATTGCAAAAGGCCTTTTGTACCCTATGCCAAAGAGACTGAACTTGATCCCTAAAGCAGCAGGGAGTTAATGAAGGTGACATGATCAGATCTCTGTTTTGGAAACATTTTCACTCTGGCTGCAGCATGAAGAAAAGAATGGAGGAGAGCAAGCATGGAGAATAATTAAGCATTTGGGGATGTGGCAATGGGGATAGGTAAGTGGGTGGATTCCATCGATTAATTAAGAAGGTAAAATTGATAGAATGTGATGAAGGAGTAAACTGAATGTGGGGAGAAGTTAAGGATGACATCTTGACAACCTGTTAGGAAGAGGCAATGGGACAGAGAGATAGAACTAAAAAGAGAGAATTGAGAAAATGTACAGAAATTAGTAGGATTTTAGTTAAAGATGAGATGTCAGCAGAAGGTCTTTGTGTACCGTAATGGGATTGTTTCTAATACTCTGCTTTTCTACCTAAACAATTGGCTGTTATTTGTTCCCAGTTTTGTATTGTACTACTTATTCACCCAGTCAATCTTTACAGTGTAGTTTCTAGGAAAACAATATTTTAATTTGTTGAGGCATTTTTACTTGCAAAGCTTTTATAAGCTAGCATTTCTAAAATTCAAGGGACAGACCTGATTAGTTTAGTGTTTTAAATACCATTATGTTATTAAATATTTTTATATGATGAAGTTTCAACTTATTGCTACTTGATAATAGTGTCACTTGAGATTAAAGTTCTATTTTCTCTTTAATTCCACCAACCAAATATATATGTGTGTGTGTATATATATATATAAATATATATTTCTGTGTTTTTTTCAAACAAAATCCAAAATCATGCTACGTGGATATGGCAGGGTGACAGTGATATTGTGTAGTGTTTCCTAAAGCAAGCCTCTGGAATTTTTAAAGTTCATTCATCTTTCTTTGTATTTTGTTTCTCTGGAACTTGACAACATGGTGGTCAGAAATGAACAAATCATGGCAGTGTGAAGCCCAATACATGATATAAAGCTTTAAAGGACAGGATTCATTCACTGTACTATTATTAGTCAATACCGTTAGGAGGTGTGACCAAGTAGGATTCAGAGAACTACTGCCTTCTCCAATGTTCTGGTTTTATGGACATCTCTGTCTTCTTTTTAAAGTATCTGCTCCAGAGATCCACCAGGGCATATACTCTTTTTTTCTGCCACCTCTGTTGGTTTTATTGAAGTTAAAAATATAGACAGCTAAAATTTAAGTGCTTACTGTTACATTGTTCTAGGCTTTTTACATGTATTAATTCACATTATCTTGGCAGTAACTCTGTGAGGAAGGTACTTTAGTCCCATGAGGAACTGAGGCACAGACAAGTTTAGTAGTTTGTCCAAGATCACTCAGCTAATAAGTGGGGAGCTGGGATTAGAAGTCAGGCAGCCTGGCTGCAAAGCTCATGCTCATAACCATTCATCCGTACTTCATCTTGAACTAAAGATAACACTAGACTTACATCCTCCTATTATTAAATCCAATTTCCGCAAAACAACATTATCCATCACATTAAATTGATGACCTCAGTGTGAATTTAATTGGTTTTGAAATTTTGTTTGTCTTTAATCTGTAAACGTGTTTTGGTTTCATGGTTGTATAAAAGCTATAAATATAAAGAGGTTATACTTATGTTTGTGCATTTATAATTAAAATTACAAAAATAATTTAAGTGAACAATTAGAGTAGTTCTCAATTTTTTTTCCTTTAAAAGTTTTTAAAAACAATATTGCTTATGTTTATGAAACACTTGCCTGTGGCATAAAGTCGGGGTCCTAATATGGTATAGAGCACCTTAAAGATATACTCCTTACCTATGTCTTCAGTATGATTTCTCACCATTTCCAGCTTCCCACTATACTTTCAGAACACTAAACTCCACTCAGGTGTGCTTTTTCTTGCCTCATCTGTAACCCTTGCATAGATCATCTCTTCTTATCCCCACTCCAAACACTCTGTCTGACTCGGATTGGGTGCCCCTCCTTCTAGGAAGACTGGTACAGTATCACTTCAGTGCTTCCCTGAGCTTGGTTGGTGCCCCCTTTTTTGGATACCCCAAAATGTGCACCCTTCTATCATTTTACTCACCAAATTGTTTTAGTAGTTTTTGTACCTCTTTTCTATTAGATTGATAACTCCTTGAGCAAAGAGATAGGTGCTGAATGAACAACTATAATTAAAGGTACCTGTACTTTCTTGGCTCAGTTGGCTTCATTTTTCTGAAAGCATCATCTTTTTCTCCAGCTGGATTTTGGAGCCCCAAATTGAAACTACCATCAGCTGTCATTAAAGCATTAAAAACTGATTTGGGGGAACAGTTCCATACAACATTATTTCTCATATGCCTAGATGACTTTATCCTGCAGTTAATCTTCTCTCTCCCACATCCTTAATTTCTCCTTCTCTGTATAATCATTCCCATCAGCAAACAAACATTCCATAGTACCTCCCTTGTTAAAAATAATTCTCTCGACCCCATTTCCTGTCTAGCTACTGTTCTACTCCCCTGCCACCCATCTCCCTTTTTGGTTCCTTTTCATAGAAAAACTCCACAGTAGAGTTGGTTCTAGTTGCTTCCCCCTCTGCTGGTGCTGATTCAAGAGAAGCCAATATGCTGGGAGATCTGAAGACTTTTCCAGGGCTCCTAAGTGCTGTAAGTCAGGAAATGTCAGGAGCCAACAACAAAGTTACTGAATGAAACCCCTGAAGATAAACATTTTCTAACTGGAGGCAAAGGTCTCATTGGCATGCTCAAGCTTCCTATTTTTTCTGATAAAATGCCTCTATGTCATGGGATAGGGCTTGCTCACGGGCCCAGCCGCTCCGCGGCATATGGGATCTTCCCAGGCCGGGGCGCGAACCCGGTTCCCCTGCATCGGCAGGCGGACGCGCAACCACTGCGCCACCAGGGAAGCCAGGGCTTCTTATAGTGAGGATAAGAGTGAGAATGGGGGGGTTTGGAGGCGAAGTAGGAGGAAATGGAAAAGGATTGTTGACTTATGTAGGTCTCATGAAAATGTACTCCTTTGAGTTAGGCTTGGAATGTTGTATCCTCTGGTTGCATGATTCTCATGCAGCCCATGATTTCCTTGAGATTTCTGAAGATTCTGAAAGCCAAACTGGGCTTTGCTTCTCTAAGTTACCTCAGGACCTCGGGGAAGTCATGGAAAGAGAGGATCTTGGTAGCTGTGATAGAAAATACAGTATTATTCTCATATTTCGAATGAAGAACCTGACATTCAAACTGCCCCAAGGTGCCATGCTAGTAAATGCTAGTAAATGTTAATTATTGGGATTAGAAACCCAGGTCTACTTTCAAAGCATGTGCTCTTTCCACTGTTTCATCTATAAGAGATACACAAACTCTTTTAACTCTTAAGCTGCACTGTACAGTATAATAGCCACTAAGCCACGGCTTTTAAAATTTAAGTTAATTAAAATATAATTTAAGTAAACTAAATTTAAATTAAATTAAAAATTCAGTTCCTCAATCCACTAGCCACGTTTCAAGTGCTCAACAACCACACGTGGCTTGAGCTACCATATCGGACAGGGAGGATATAGAACATTTCTATCAAAAAGATCTATTAAGACAACACTGCTTTCAAGACATTCATTTTCCATAGAAGAATCTGACACTCCTACGATTCTCTACTATTGATACTGATCCTAATTGTAGAACCTTTGTTCTCTTATTTTTTTTCTCATTATCCATTTTGAATATCTTGGCATTATTTTTCACAGAATTCCTCCTTTACTTTGGGTAGTCAGAATTCTCCTTTCACCTTTTTTTTTTTAATTTAAAAAATTTATTTATTTTTGGCTGCTTTGGGTCTTCGTTGCTGTGCGCAGGCTTTCTCTAGTTGTGGCGAGTGGGGGCTACTCTTCGTTGCGGTACGCGGGCTTCTCGTTGCGGTGGCTTCTCTCGTTGCGGAGCACGGGCTCTAGGCTCACTAGCTTCAGTAGTTGGGGCACGTGGGCTCAGTAGTTGTGGCTTGCGGGCTTAGTTGCTCCGCGGCATGTGGGATCTTCCCGGACCAGGGATCGAACCTGTGTCCCCTGCATTGGCAGGCGGATTCTTAACCACTGCGCCACCAGGGAAGTCCCTCCTTTCACCTTTTGACCTACACTTGCTCTTTTCTCAAAATGGTCTGTTTTAGATTAGCCTCACCACTTTCACAAATTTGAATTCCTTGTCATGAGATGAATGTTAACGTTGTACTTTGTGCTTACCTGGCCAGCCCTTCAGGGATTCACCTACTAGATCACGTTCTCCCCTTTGATATATTCCTTTTGTTCTACTTCCTTAGCATTTCCCCCACTTATCTGCTCCCTGTTAAATATAATACTTTTCTTGTGTCTCAATACATGTTTATATTCAAGTCTCTTTTAATCTGAAGTTTCTGGATACTTGAAGTTCATGCCGTTTGATTCGACTTGCTGGAAAATAAGGAGTTATTCTTTCTCTTTACATCATGAGTTTTCAGGATTGGAAAGTTCTTTGACCTGTAAATTATGACTCATAATTTGCCTAAACCAGTGTTGTTGGGTGATGAGATCCAGGCTAAATCCAGAATGATAACTCTGGGGTCTTATTAATCCATCAGCCTGTGTCATCAAGCTTGCACATAGAGAAGTCTTGAGATCTAAAGACTCCATCTTTGCTTGCCCCCATGGTATATGTCATAGTACTAAGCATATCATCTTGTGTATTCAAAAAATATAGATGATTAACTGTATTAAAAAGGTAAGTTACATGGTTAACTGCCTCCTGCTGGTTTTTTTTCCTCCTGTTTTTTTTTTCTTTAGTCCAATATGGAGTGAGTAATATGATGCCTTTGTATACTTTTTTTTTTTTTTTTTTTGCGTTACGCGGGCCTCTCACTGTTGTGGCCTCTCCCGTTGCGGGGCACAGGCTCCGGACACGCGGGGCCTCTCCCGTTGCGGAGCACAGGCTCCGGACACGCAGGCTCAGCGGCCATGGCTCGCTGGCTTAGCTGCTCCGCGGAATGTGGTATCTTCCCGGACCGGGGCACGAACCCGTGTCCCCTGCATCGGCAGGCGGACTCTCAACCACTGTGCCACCAGGGAAGCCCTGAATACCTTTTAAATTTGATGAATTGTTATGGACTAATTCAAATTTTGGAAGTGCTAGATATTCTGCCTTATAACTCTGTAGGTAAATATTCTTCTTATATCAATTAGTTTTACTGTCGAAAGTGATTTGGGAACTTATAGCTGCAAATCATTCTTGCCTTTTTTAATCTATTGAGCCACAGTTTTCTGTGCGTTTTGGTATAGGAGCTTTTATACTTAAAATGATATAAAGGCAAGGAAAGTGTCTTCTTTATCTGGACTTGTAAGACTGAAGCTTTGTTTTCTTCTCTTTTCTTTTCTTTTTCTTTCAGCACCTGTGGTGTGCAACTATATACAGGATTGATGGGGAGCAAAAGAGGCTGCCCTTTAGCACTTAAGAGAAGTTGGGCCGGACTTCAAATTGGCCCTTGAGAAGCAGGTAGCACCCTCACTGCTGAATGGATGTGCTAGTAGCAGCTAGGGGATAAAGAACATCAGCAGAATTGGCCTGAATATTCACCTTCACTTGAGAGACTTCAATCTAAGAGAAGGAGGAACTGTGTAGATGATGTGAATGAGGGAGAAGGGTTGTGTGACCCATTTCTAACAATTGCCTTGCAAAAGCATCAGTGGCCGTAGCAGAGGGCAGATCAGAAGCCCAGTAGCGGGCTTCCCTGGTGGCGCAGTGGTTGAGAGTCCGCCTGCCGATTCATCGGACACGGGTTCGTGCCCCGGTCCGGGAAGATACCACATGCCGCGGAGTGGCTGGGCCCATGAGCCATGGCCACTGAGCCTGCACGTCCGGAGCCTGTGTTCTGCAACGGGAGTGGCCACAACAGTGAGAGGCCCGCGTACTGCAAAAAAAAAAAAAAAAAAAAAAAAAAATTTTAAAAAAAGAAGCCCAGTAGCATTGGTTATAATTTCCCATAGAGCTGTGTGTGTGTATGTAAATATATATATTTGGTACATATATATTTATAGCATAACCATATATAATATATGTATGTAACAAATATATGATATACACACATATATATAACAAAACTATATACTTATATAGTACATATATAAATACATATAGTATATACATAAATATATATAGTTTGTAAGTATGTATATTATTTATATCTGTTCATTTTTCTTTGATTAGTCTAGTGCCAGAGTTTTCATGATTATGGTGCCCTTGGAGTCTATTGGCAGAACAAACTTGAAACCTATGATTTCTAAGTACTAAATGTCATCTGTTGCCTCTAAGCCATGTTGTGTTTCTCAACACGCCCTGAACGGGGCAAACTTTTTTTTTTTTTAAATAAATTTATTTATTTTATTTTTGGCTGCATTGGATCTTCATTGCTGCACGTGGGCTTTCTCTAGTTGTAGCGAGCAGGGGCTACTCTTCGTTGTGGTGTGCGGGCTTCTCATTGCAGTGGCTTCTCTTGTTGCGGAGCACGGGCTCTAGGCGCGCGGGCTTCAGTAGTTGTGGCATGCGGGCTCAGTAGTTGTGGCTCACAGGCTCTAGAGCGCAGGCTCAGTTGTGGCTCACGGGCTTAGTTGCTCTGTGGCATGTGGGGTCTTCCCGGACCAGGGCTCGAACCCGTGTCCCCTGCATTGGCAGGCAGATTCTTAACCACTGTGCCACCAGGGAAGCCCCAGGTCAAACTTTTTTGCTACAACTTGTATTTCAGTGCAATGTTTTCTCCCTATCTCTGCCTTGAAGATTTTCCTCTCAGTTCTCTGAAAGACTTTACCTAGTTTTTTAGATACAACTGAAATGCTGCTTTCTTGTTCAAGCCTTTCCAGATTCCTTCAGGCCAGTGACTCCTTCCTTTATACTCCCACAGTACTTAGTTTATTCTTCTACTGTAGCACTCGGCACGTATTGTAATTATCACTCTCAATGTCATCTCTCTGTTTGGTGAGCTTCTGGAACAGGGGTTGCTTTTTTTTTTTTTTTTTTTTTGTGGTATGCGGGCCTCCCTCCGTTGCGGCCTCTCCCGTTGCGGCCTCTCCCGTTGCGGAGCACAGGCTCCGGACGCGCAGGCTCAGCGGCCATGGCTCACGGGCCCAGCCGCTCCGCGGCACGTGGGATCCTCCCAGACCGGGGCGCGAACCCGGTTCCCCTGCATCGGCAGGCGGACGCACAAACACTGTGCCACCAGGGAAGCCCCAGGGGTTGCTTTTATATCCTTAACATCTAGCACAGACCTAGACTTATAATAGGTGCTTGACTGAAAGAATAAATGAATGAATAAAACATCCCACCTCATGTTTGAAACATGCTTCAGTTCTTCCAACTATCTGTTCTTTTGTGCTGCTTTTCTTTATCTTCTTCCCTGTCACATGTTCTTCTGTCCTACCTGGTAGATTTTAGAGCTTATGAAATATGTGTTTAAAGATTTAAAATATAGTGCCTTGAACTCCTTAGAGGAAAAGTCTATGAATAAATAATTAGACTCATTTCACATCGAAATCTAAAGGGTAAAAAACTGTTCACTATCATTTGGTGCTTTATTCACTTGTATGGTAATTTAATGGCACATCCATTGTTATCACTGAACTATACTGAAATATTTTACTCTCGGGGCTTTTTCATCTGACAAAGGAGGCTTTTTGAAAATGAAAAAACATAGTTCCTGTCCCTGTTATGCTAAGGGACAACTCACTAGTTTTGTAACACACGGGTTAATATTACTGTGTTTCGTAGTGAACATTACCTGAGGAAATTGCTATTAATATCTCTGCAGCATGTATGTATATAGGTCCTGTCATCTTTGGGGTATGTAAATCAGGAATGTTGCTGAAGAACTACTTAACATTTTCTTGGGGGTGAAGTGCTTAGTTTTGGAATTTAATTGTAGGTTTTACATTTAAGCTGTTCAGTATTACTCTTATAAAGGTTCTATAAATTTCTTGCTTTGTAGTTGAACAGATTTAGTCACTACAGTTGAAAGACATCATCCTCATAATGAAGCCAGAGAAGAATAAAGGTTGATCATGCAGGGCTGGCTGGCTGTGACATTGAACAATAGAGCTTGACTTCTTCATGTCTGTTAAATTAGACTATGGAGTGTGCTTATCTTGCTGCAATGATACTGAATTGTAACAAGAAAATGTTATGTTGTGTGGCTCTGCAGAGGAGGTGTGCATCTATTCTCACTTCACTCTATGGGGAAAGCTTAAAACACTACTGAAGCTGCTTCGTGAGCTTAACGTCTAATGGCACAGACTGGGCATAATACTGAAATAAAAATAAATAAAGAAAAAAAATGCAAAGGCCTTTAAATATCCTGTAAAGTTTTATCCATTGCAGTCTTTCTTTAAAGGACTGAAGGCAGCTCAGGAAGGATATGCTGGAAAAATTCGATTTTGAAGAGGTCTTTGAAGGAGATAAATAATAAGGCCTGAGGGAAAAGTAAGAGGATATTATGTTGCATAGGTGACAGATTGATTCTAAACTTTTCTACATTTGTACTTGATACAGTTCAACTCAGTTCTCTAAATATTAATGAAATACCTTCTAGATTCCCAACACTGTGTTGGATACCATAGGAGGTTTTGAAACAGTGTGTGATTCAATCCTGCCCTGATGAATTTAGTATCTTTTTTGAGGAGACGAAAATTAAATCCATGAAATAACTTCTTAGAATTGTCGGATGTATGAATGACAGTATTGTAAGCTGTCAAGATCGTTTAAAATTTTGATTCTGTTATTATATGTATCATTCCCAGATGTGTCACATGAGCATTTGATAGGCATCCCTTTTATGTCTTAAGTCACTATTAAAAATATCAAAAAGTCAAGGGCAAAGTTAGGAACAAGAGAGAGCCTCTGACACTTCCCACGCTTGTTCTTCGCAAATGTTTGTTGTCTGCTCTTGAACACTGCATTAGTCTCTAAACATGTTTAAAGCACCTAGTTAATAATCTGTTATAGAATTTTATCATGAATGTTAAGCTACTTTTCAAGTCTTTTATGTATACTTATTTAACTTTTCCCAAAAATCCACAATAGCTTTTCTATAGTTCTGTTTCCTTTTTCTCTCTCATTTGTCATAATTCCTCAGTGTGATTACTAACAGAGGATTACAGATACAAGTTTTAAATTTAGTTAGCTTTGTGGAATATAGATTGCCCTGTCTGTAGATTCAAACACTCTTAAAGCAGATCGTCTATTATTTCCTTACTTACTGTAGGCTGCATTTTCTTCTTTATGTTGTTTATCTATCTCTTCCTCTCTGAAGACCATTTTCCTTCCCAAAGAAGACTGGATCAATCCAGTAGAAGTAGAAGGTGAGAATTGAAGTAGCTGTATTTGATGTCCATTTCCTCTTCCTTCTTCCTTAATAACAGAACCAAAACTCAAGTTTTGTTTAGGACAAGAATGTGCTCAGTGAAAATACTATTTGGATACCCTTAGAGCTTGTTGGTAGCCTTTTGACACATTCTGGCCAATGAAATATAAGGGGAAGTTGCTGGGTGGAGTGTATTAGTTAGATGATACTGCATAACAAATTACCCCAAAGCTTAGTGGCTTAAGACAACAATAAACATTTATTGTCTCACACAGTTTTGGAGGTCAGCAACTCAAGAGAGCTAAACTATGTGATTTGGCTTAGGGCCTCATGAGGTTGCAGTCAAGATATCTGTGGGCCTGCAGTCATCTGTGAAGGTTTGACTTGGAGGATCTTTTAACCACTGTTTTATTGCCTAATAATAATAATAATAAATAATAAAATACCACCTACCCTAGGGAGGTAACTCTGAAATGTATCGAGCACTATTATAGGCCAAATGCTATTAGGAACTTCAAGATGTTGATTAGAATTAAGTACATATTAATAGCCCTATTCATTGATTTCTCTTCTGTTGAAGAATTAGGATACTTTGAATACTCTCTCATTCCTCTAACTTGCTTTATTTTGTTGAACTTTCGTTATCTCTCTGAGAAAGACATCCTTCTCCATCTGACCAAATAGCCATTGCATACTCTCACAATTTGACCTAAAATAAACAAACAAACAAAAAATAGCACAGACTAATACAAAATTAAGTGTTAAATTATCATCCAAAGTCAAATCTTCCAAACAAGGGCTACATATATTAGGAATGAGAGATATCAATAATGGCAAGAGGCCAGGAAGTACACATCATTGTGTGAAGAGGAGACTGATTGAAACATGACTAACCCCAAAGCAAGAGGCACTTGGATGATGATAAATAAAGAAAGAATTGAAAACAATGTCCATTATCATATGTAGCTTTGAGACAAGAAATCATTTGCTGTACTATGAATAGAGCTTAATATGTATAGATTTCTCTTCCTTTAAGCAATATTTCTCCCATATATACAAGTAGCTAAACATGTAGAAGTATCAAGAGACTGCTAAGTATAGCATGTAACTAGCATTATAGCTAGGATTGGTGATGGTGTGGGATATCGGTAAGGGAGCATGAAGCAGCACCTGAAGCCTTGACTGACATTAAGTAGCTTGTTCCTCAGCACACCCTGTTCTTTGCCTGATGGTAGAAAAAGCCTACAGCAGCTTATTTGGGATCTTAATCTCATGGGAGGTGTTGTTTACTGGAAGAGAGAAGGTCTTGGTAGTATAATTCATCAATAAGTTGGTCTTGTGTTTGATTTGGAGATATTGGGGGAAGTAAAATTCTTAGTTGAAAGGTTGCAGGATTTGTATCCAGTCATCAGACACTTATTGAATGTCAGTTATGTGTCAGGTTCAGTGATGTTGATTATTCATTCTCAGAGTCTCCAGGATTTGTTCTTTCCCTTATGTTCTCAATCACTTTAACAATCTAAGTTCAGACCCAGTGGCTTTCTTCCACCTCTGTCTTCTACCACTTGTATACCCTGTGTGCTGCCACGGGCTGGTGGTATTAAATCCACACATGTTGGTCCAGAGCGAGGCCTTTCATCAATCACAGTCTTTGCTCTCATGTTTATCTTCTGTCATTCTTCATTATAACCACAAGGAATTATGGCCACACCTATGTCTTTACCTTCATTGTCATATATATTGATGATTCTCACATCTGGGCTTTTCTTTTTTCTTTCTTCATTTTAGCATTTATGAAGGCAGCCTATACTTGGTTACCCAGGTGTTCTTTTTTTAATGTCATATCCTGAAAAGTGAAAAATTTTGGTATATCGAACCATTTAAGACAAGTAAATCATTTTTATTTATCTTCTCAAAATTTATATTTTTATTTAGTGCATATATGACCCATCTAAATATTACTTTGTTATAGAAACATGGACCTCAGAATTGGAAAAACCTTAGAGCTTAGAGTATACCCTCCTTCCTTAATTTTCAGGTAAGGAAACTGAGATTCAGAGTAGTTAAGAGATTTGGCTTAGGGCATTTGACTAATAAGTAGGAAGAGTAGGATTGAAACACACATTTTATAACTCATCACTGAGTGTGCTTTCCACGAAAAACTAATCCCTCTTATTCTCCTCTTATTTTATGTATTTCATTTTATAATACCCAAGGTGCGAGCTATATTTTCCACCCCCCCCCCGATATCCATAACATCAGTGCCATACAGTAATTTTGGATAAATAAACTTGGAAGTGATTTAATTGTCATGTAGATGTATGTGAATATATCAGTCATAATGGGATGGGTTATGCTCAGTAACAAACAGCCCACTCCTCTAACTTCAGTGGCTTACAACACCAAAGTTTCTTTCATGTTGTATGTTTATCTTGAGTTTATTGTGGCTCTGTTGCATGTTGTCTTCAATCTAGGATGCAGGATGATGAAGCAAATTCTGGAACAATTGTAGGAGACAGAAAAGAGACACAGTGAAATATGTACATACTGGGTCTCACCAGAGAAATTTACATGGCAGAGCCTGTTGCCAATAGGGAGGAAAAGCATAATCCTTCTCCAAGTAGGGGCAGCAAATATTTTTGAAAAATAATACAAAAAAGACATCTACTGTGACCTTAGATAGAGTGTTGAGTAACATGCATTTCAGTGTGTGGCACACACACTATCATCATTGGTCCCTGCATGGCCACTTTGTCTTTTTATTTATGTTTGTTTGTTAGTTTGTTTTAATGTATTCTTATAAAATGCATACTGTTGTTTGGGATATGTATTTTGAATTTATATAATGGGTATTATTTAGAGATTGTATTCAGTTTCTTGATTTTTTTCATTCAACATATTACAAGGTTTATCCACATTGCTGCATGTTCATCCAGTTTAGTTTGTTGCATCTGGTGAATCCATAGTATTTCATAAACATCCACCACACTTTGGCTATCCACTCTCCTAGATTGCCTTTAATTCTCCACCACAATAAATGATGCTATGTGAGAATTTCTTTGGACTGTATACTCAGGAGTAGGTTATATATTTAATTTAACTAATTAAGTATTGCTGTGTGAATATTTTCAATAACTTTTCAGAACTATTAATTCTTGGTGTTATTAGAATTTAGCAACTTTCTGTATTGTATCTTAGACCTCAATGTGACTAATTCTGTAAGTCAATCAAGTCTATCCAACTGAGAATGCACATATAACTAATGTGACATGTAGTTCACACCTGTAAAGAGATTTTTTGCTAATGATGACCTATAAGCAGGTGTTATAAACTGTTGTTCTCATGTGTTGTTTTGTATTGCTATAAAACCCAATCATAAATGGATAAACAATGTGGTATATTTTTCAGCAATAAAAAGGAGTGACTTGCTGATACATGCTACAACCTAGATGAACCTCAAAAACATTATGCTAACCGTAAGAAACCAATCACAAAGGTCCATATATTTCATGATATCATTTATATGAACTATCCAGAGCAGGCAAATCCATAGAGACAGAAAGTAGATTAGTAGTTGCCTCTGGTAGGGGACTAGGGAGTGCGTGCCAAATGATATGGAGTTTCTTTTTGGGGTGATGAAAATGTTCTAAAATTGATTGTGGCGATGGTTGCACAACTGTTAACATATGATAAACCATTGAGTTGTACACTTTAAGT
Organism: Physeter macrocephalus; assembly: GCF_002837175.3. Taxonomy (NCBI): domain Eukaryota; kingdom Metazoa; phylum Chordata; class Mammalia; order Artiodactyla; family Physeteridae; genus Physeter; species Physeter macrocephalus. The sequence goes on from NC_041225.1 coordinate 61,025,928, forward strand.
GGGTGAACTTTAACAGCATGTAAATTATATTTTAATAAAGCTGTTTAAAACAAACAAACAAACAAACACCTCAATTGGATCATTTTCCAAGAAGCAGGTTGGAAATGAGTTCAAGGCTGACCCCTTAGTTTCCTTCTAACTCTGCGGAAAGAGTAAGGGAATATTTTCTCCTCCTGTGGGAACCTGAAGGGAAAGAATCAGGACAGTTTTATTTCTGAGCTCTAACCTAAGTTATTTGAAAATAAACCCAGGCATGTTGTTTCAACTAACAATCTCTGCACTGATATACCTCCCAGCCCTGATCTTTTGTTTAACTGTTGGCAGTTATGTTCAGGACATTTTTACTTATATGACCCACCACTGGTCTCTTCTCAAATATTGAATTTCTGCTCTACCTCGAGCTTTTATATCTCAATATTTAGAAAACTTGGGCATCTTTTTTCTTTTTTCTCATTTCTAGATCCAGCCTTTTATCATGTTATCTTAAAATTATTTTCCAAATATGCCTCCTTTTATTCATTGGACTTGACCCTGCCCAAAAGGAGAAAGTTTTCAAAATTGTAGAAAAGAGGATTGGCAGATTTGTGCTAATTATAATGGTTTAAAAACAGCAAGGAAATTTTTCCTTTCAACAGTACTAACAAATATCTGACATAACACTTTTGTGAATAAAACTGGAAAATTTAGTTCTTTCACTGTTTTACGTATGTCATCTCATAGTCACCGTAACATTTGTGTTTGTCAAATCTATGGTAGTTTTTAAGTAAAGTATCAAAATCCTTGATAACTAAGGAGTGCTCAAGTGACTTGAATGCTTCAGCTTGAGATGGGTCAGCTTTTTGGGGTCAAGTTGTGAAGAGAAAGCCATCACACACACTTCATCAACACTGTGGAATGAGAGACCAGTGCATTTACTGAGCAGTGGATTTCCAGTGAGCATATAAACTAATTGGTGGATGAACATGCCCCAGGAGCAATGATTTTAAGGTCATAGCAGGCTCAGTGAATAATGCTGACTTACACTGCATCTCACTGATAGCTGATCTTACCAATGAGCAGTTTAGAAGCATTCAAGCCTGAACTCTCTTCCCTGTGCCTTGAATGGCATGTCAGTGGTCACTGTTTTTGACATCCTTTATATTTGTCCAGTCAGCTCTAAATCTTTAGGTTGGGCTTCAGAGTACTCAGGAAAGAAAAGAGAAGCAATTATTTTCAGTCATTGAGTTTTGGAGATCTTAGCGTTAATTATGCCAAACATTGTTGGTTCATCAACAAATAAAAATGTTAAAAGGCTGTATGAAGCATTCCAAGGTTGCTTAGACATAGTTTATGGTGATTAAGAACATCTTGTATACACTAACATATTTTTAGATACACTTTTACCCATGCATGCTCATGTATAGTTTCAAAACCAAATATTCAAATTAAAGCCATTTTCAACTTTGGAGGATAAATATTGAAAAGCTTATTCACTTTTAGTTAGCATACACTTTTTTATCATTTGGAAAAAGGAGAATAAAAAAGTGCAATTCACTATTTCTGTGTGGAGCCCAGAATAAATTGGGATATGTAAAATATTTCAATAAAACAAAATCACAATGTTCTAGCTCTAGTAATAATTGTTAAAAAATTATTTAAATAATAGTGGGCTTTGAGATTTACGGAGTTTCCTCCCACTTAAGTCTTTAATTTATAAGCAATTATTTGAGCATTAAAAATGTGCTTTACCTATTGTTTTTCAATCCCCGTGCTCTCTGACCTGTTGAAGTTTTGCAGGAAGTGCCCAATCAAAGGATTTGAGGAAGCAGTACTGAACATTCTTTGCAAGTGTTCATCTGAGAAAACGAAAGTTAGAGGTTAAGCTGGCATTCTTGTTAGTGACTCAAATTTTAAAACTTATTGCCCATTTAAATAAAATAAGTGAAAAGCAGAAGTGATGTAAACTCCCTACATCTCCTGGAATCTTAGGTGTGTTAAAGAAAAAATAATTTTATTGTAGCCAAAGAAGCACATTTAGTTCCTAGAGAGAGTACCAAGGGTGGTATTCTTTTGTTGAAGTAGAGATTTGAAATAGAACAGTTGTTTTTCTTAACATACATGTATTATATTAGATACAATCTTGAATTAGAATAGTTTTAGTTTCTGATACGTTAATGATTAGAAAAATCATTACCCTAATTCTCATTTTGTAACTCAAAAACAAACAAAAGTTTTTCGTTTCTTGGAGGACTTTATTCTTTCCTAGTGATGAAATATGTTCCACTGTTACTGTCATATCTTGCCTTTCATATTAAGATACAATAATCAGTCAAAATCTAACACAGAATTATTTAGATTCAGTTGTCTCTATTAAAACAAAGCAAAATCACAGTTTTTAAAAATGGAGATGATCATTTATGATCCTCTAGCTGCAATCAAAAGCAGTAACTATTATCCTTTTAGGTTCATTATTCGGTAAAGCATTATAATCTTTTTGCTATTTTATTTATTTATTTATTATTATTATTTCTTGGCTGCATTGGTCTTTGTTGCTGCACACCGGCTTTCTCTAGTTGCAGTGAGCGGGGGGGCTGCTCTTGGTTGCGGTGCACGGGCTTCTCATCGCGGTGGCTTCTCTTGTTGTGGAGCACGGGCTCTAAGCGCCCGGGCTCAGTAGTTGTGGCTCACAGGCTCTAGAGCGCAGGCCCAATAGTTGTGGCGCACGGGCTTAGATGCTCCGTGGCATGTGGGATCTTCCCGGACCAGGGCTCGAACCCGTGTTCCCTCCATTGGCAGGCAGATTCTTAACCACTGCGCCACCAGGGAAGTCCCTATTCTTAATTTATTCCAATGAAATATGTTTATCTTTTATCAAAAATTTCTGTTTCAGGTGGATAGATATATAATACTTAAAGCATTACACAAAATGTTAATGATAACATCTAGGTGGTGGGTAAGGTATGTGGGTCTTCTCTGTAAAATTCTTTCACATTTGCAATATATTTGAAATTTTTCCTAGTAAAATTTTTGGGAAAAGCTTTCTATTTTGATTGAATGTCATGGCCAAACAGCCAAAATAACATTTCATTTTTGAAAAAAATATAGTAAATATTTTAATTTTATTTTAAACAAAGCAATGCAGATACAATATAATTTATGTTGGTAATATCACATATTAATCATTTAGCAAAACACAAAACTGATTCTTTATTGTAAATCTGTTCACTGAATCCCATTCATATTGGGTTGGTGGTTGAAAAAGCTAATTTGGGCATTTTTAACTGAATCAGGGCAATTACATCAAAAGTAGATTTTTAGCTGGAATCATTTTCCATGTTGTTAATGGGGCCATGATGAAATGAAGTATTTGGAGAGTTTTAGGAATGAGATGTAGATGCGTATGAGGACCTGAGTTAGTTTAATACAGAATAAATTTTCTTCCCAGTTATTTCCAATGTACCTTGGAGTGTGAAGAGCATCTGTAAATCATAATTATTAAGCTTTTAACTAGGCAGAGTGCTGATTATCTCAGATCTTAGAGAGAATATTTTGTCCTTAAAGTAAGTAAATACAACAGCTGCGTCTTTTGGATGTTTTTCTTCTTGTTTTCATTCAACTGTTTGCCACACATATGCCTGACGTACTGGTGACTCATAGAAACAGTGTTGAAATGTAATGTGTGTAGTGTATATGCCCACCCCCACCCCCTTTATTTTAACACACTTTAAAAAAAATTTTACTATTGTTACTGCCCTGCAATCTCTTTTTGGCAGACTTGGCTTACAAAGTTTAATCTTGCTAGAATACTGAAGTTTATTTTACCTTCACCAACAATGGAGTCTATGAGTTTGTAAGTCATTATACCTTTTATTTTCCAAGGTAGGAATCTAGAGATGATTTTTTTTTTTTTTTTTCCATACACGGGCCTCTCACTGTCGTGGCCTCTCCCGTTGCAGAGCACAGGCTCTGGACGTGCAGGCTCAGCGGCCATAGCTCACGGGCCCAGCCGCTCTGCGGCCTGTGGGATCTTCCCGGACCGGGGCACGAACCCATGTTCCCTGCATCAGCAGGCGGACTCTCAACCATCGCACCACCAGGGAAGCCCTAGAGGTGATTTCTTTAAAGTAAAATTTATTTTTAATGTCATGAGTATTCTCTCTTCTCACACGACTAATGTAGTAGCTTCTGTTTATTAATGAAAATAAAGACTTGTGGAAAAAAAACGTTAACCTTGTCCTTGCATTCATTGGATATATTTACAAGTCACCTGTAACCAGTTTGGTTACCATCTCTTTGATATCCTGTAGCCGTTATTGCATGCTTTTGGGGTTATGATATCATGCTGTAGAAGAATGGTTCCGCTGTGGGTTTTATGTGCTTTTTTATAGTTCACAGTATCCCATACTAAATTATATGATGAATTATTTTACATTAGCTAGTTAAAAAGATGTCTAATTGATTTGCTATGCTAAAATATCAAAGACTATATGGTGCAGGAGTGATGCTTCCAGTTAACAACCTATCATGTATTCATGGAGACGACAATGCTTGCTCACATATCGGCAATATTATCTAATTTGGTGTGCCCAGTGTTGTAATTCAATAATCTATTATTAAAAATATATATGACTATAGGGAGCAAAACCACATACAAACCCATAAACGTACATATGTGCATGTTTACTTTTGCTCACATATCTATTCAATGAGTTTTTTGTCTTACCTGCTATTAATGCTGCACTAGTGAGTCATAAATGGAAAATATGTATTAGCTTTAAGGTAAAATAAAATAGGTTTTGATTTAGTTCAAGTGAACCATCTTATTTAAAATTAGCCTAGGGGTCTTGTAAAGAATGCAAGTAATCTAAACATAATAATGCACATTGCCCAATTGCTTCTGTGTATGATACAGGTTCAGTTCTGTAGTGCTTTGACAGCCCATTACTGAATGTAATGAACAGCTATTTTTAAACAGAAGAAATTCAGGTTGACAGCTTGGCAATGAAATTCAGCTAGTGGGATAATTTTTGTCATCTTTAGTATAGAGAATGGATTCAATTTGGTTTAAGGAAATTTGTATCATGTAGTTTATAGAGCACACATTTTTATTAAAAGATAATTTTGTTGTCCATTTTGGGGGCAGATGTTACTGTTAGAGTATGGAATCAGCTTTTAATGCATATTTTAATGAATTGCTGAGACATCATCTCTAGAACCTAGGTTTAAAATCAAATTTCCTTTTTTTCTTTCCTGCCGTGGGTGAACTATTCAGTCTAGTAAAACGACTGTGAGAGTGACTATAAAAGGTGTTTTTCGACGCTGCTTTTTAGTCTTTCAGAGTTTAAAAGAAGTAGCTTTTTAGAAATAAGGAAGTCTTTGGACATGGATATAAAGCTTGAGGCAGCGTTGTCTTAATGGAAGTAACAATTAGAATAGCATGGAGGGAAAGGAGGAAAATATCTGCCTGACTGTATATTTTAGAGAAATTCTTTTACCAGGGATAAGGGGATGGTAACATCTGGTTTTGACAACTCTTGAAAAAGTTGGAGAGACTTGTTCTTCAATTCTTAAATAAAATAGGTGTATTTTAAACTCAGATCATAAAATCTGAGGGTAAATCAGAGTGAATTATTTCATCGTTTCCTTTTTAGAGCAAAATTTGTCTGAGAAATTTAATTGCTATTTTTTCCAAGTGTGACTAATTATAGGGCTTTTCAGACAGAAATCTGAGGTTCAACATTGAGGATTATGTTAAATGTAGCCTGAAAAAAAAAAAAAACAACAACAAAACAGCAATACATTATTCAGTGAAATTTGGGTGAGTTAAATAATTAAATTAAATACTTGACCTAAAATGGGCCAGTCATGTTTCTGGCCCAACCAATAAAAGAACCTAAGTCTATAGCAGTGGTGGAAATTTTTAAAAATTGTCAGAGTCATTCCTTCCAAATATATTGCCAGAAACCTCCATTCATGGGTCTTTACCACCCTTCCATGCTTCCAGAGAACCTTCTTTCGGTCCCCAAGGGGCTAGCGCCTGAGTGCTAGCTTTGCTTCGGGACTATGCCTTAAATTAGGAAAATAAAGCAAGTCATCTTTAATAGCCAGTGGACTTTTCTATTCGTGATCTATTTCTTTATTTTACTTATCTCTTGAAAATCGTAATGGCCCCAAACATAATGTAACAATGAATCTGTGTACAAGTCAAGCGTTTCTGTGTTAGGTCACTACTGTACTCTTTAGAACTGTATTATGTCAGTGAATCAAAAGAATTTCTTGACATGAAAGAATTGGTGCATGTCAATAAACATTTTATTTAAACCTAGAGAGGATATTGTTCATCTAACAGGATCTAGCTTATTTCTAGCAACAGTGCCATCATTTTGTATCCTGAACCTTGGGCTCTTGATTTTGTTGTGAAGTGACCCTCTTGAAATCTTGGTTTACCCGTTGACAGAGGACCTTGTATGAGGCAGAAGGCCATTATCACATTAGCCCTGCTTCTCTATGGCATCATGGGATGCTAGCTCAAGTGCCTGAAGAATATTTTCACTTTCTTGATCGCAGAATAATTTGAGAAGGTACCCAGGTACCCAGGTGTTGAATTAATAAAATAATTTATTACATTTGGTGTTATTATTCATGGGGAGGAAACCATTGGCAAAGTGAAAGCAGGACCGGTGATGCTAAAACCAAGCCTAGAGATCTATTTTTTAAAAGGAGGCTTAGCTTTGAAGATGGGTAAGATGAAGGAAGTCACCGGTAATTCCAGTAAATGCTTTCTGTATTATCTAGTTTCATTTTCCATCTACTCACCATTTAAACTGTACTTTCAGGTTGGGCAGTGTAGGGAAAGGAAAAGAAATTGTGTACCCATGATACACTATGGAGGGCTTGAGGGAAATATGATAGGGCAGTGGTTTGCAAGATACTGAGAAGGTTTCCAACCCAATTATCATCCATTGCAGCTGGAAGAATTTAACGGGAGATGGTCCAATGAAACAAACCTGTTGAAACGTTCTTATAGTAAACTCTAGTGTCTTGAGAATCAATATTGTGTGATAGTTAAGAAACCTTCTGTTTGGAGCCTGACTGCCTGGGCTTGAGTGTCATCACTTACTAGCTGTATAACTTTGACCAAGTTATTTAACTACTTTGTGCCACAGTTTCCTTAAAATGACAAAACTTCCAGGTTTAGTATAAGAATCAAATGAGTTAAACATTTAAAGTTCTTAGAACAATGCTTGGCGTTTAGAAAGAGCTTAATACACGAAATCTATTACTGTTGTTGTTTCAAGATTCATTTTGTACTTACATTTTTATAATTTTTAAAAATAATTTCAGAATCTGTTATAGCTGGAATGTTCCTTGTTAAAGACCTGAGCCTAACTTTGGAAAAAGAAAGTCAAAGTAAGAACTCAGTTTAAGTTGATTAATATTTATTAACCATAAATATTAAGTAGCATGGGGTGGGATTTATAAAATGTTGAAATCATGGCTTCTACCCTTCTAGTAAACTTGAGAATAGAGAACATGCTATATGCTGCCTATCTTTGTAACCTAAATTGTACCTTGTATAATTCAAATAGTTATTCAGTGAAAGTCAGATCAACATGAATCCTAATATATTGCTAGTACATATTATACACTTGATAAGTACAACTTGAATGAAAGGATATGTGTGTGTGTGTGTGTGTGTGTGTGTGTGTGTGTGTGTATGAGGAAGTAAGTGTTCACTATTTTCACTACTGTTGGAGGACTTAAATTATAACAGGAGAGTTTTAGGTTTGATATAATTAAAAACACCCTAACTGTAGGATTGGGAAACCTTCTAGTCGTTTACTAAGAGAAATAACAGAATCTATATAATTGTAAAGAATAGATTATCAGACAATATTTAACTCTTTATTTGCTGTAGGAGAATATTTAGATCTTTCTTGAGAGACCATCAAGCCCTCTTACCCTCTAATTCTCAAATGTATTAAAATTTGTACATTCTTGTGAAAGAAGAAGCAAAAAGGCCTTAGAATGAAAAGATTTAACTATAGCAAACTTTACCTTTCTACATGTCATCACTCTCTTTTTAGAGGAAACCAACTAGGGGAAAGTGAAAGAAATCACCACTAATAACTCCCCTCCCTTTTTTTTTTTTTTTTTAAAGTGGTAACAACCATGCTGGTGAGAAGGGGCTCATAAGAAAACTATTTTGGCTGAGGCAGCCTGCCTGTCCTTGTCATGATCTTGACTACAGTTGGAGCTGAAATCCTCAAGCTAAATATATTTCTTTTCCTTCTTCTCTGAGAGATCAGTAATCAGTTATGCTATTTTTCTATTTTGAGACTCCTCTTTCTCCAGCCTGAGTATGTTTTTTTTTTTTTAATTTTATTTATTTATTTGTTTATTTATTTATTTATTTATTTTTGGCTGTGTTGGGTCTTCGTTTCTGTGCGTGGACTTTCACTAGTTGCGGCGAGCGGGGACCACTCTTCATCGCGGTTCGTGGGCCTCTCACTGTCGCGGGCTCTCTTGTTGTGGAGCACAAGCTTCAGACGCGCAGGCTCAGTAGTTGTGGCTCATGGGCCTAGTTGCTCCGCGGCATGTGGGATCTTCCCAGACCAGGGCTCGAACCCGTGTCCCCTGCATTGGCAGGCAGATTCTCAGCCACTGCGCCACCAGGGAAGCCCCTGAGTATGTTTTATACAAAGCTAGTGCCTGGGATACTATCTCTGACTCATTCAAGCAAGCTTCTATACTGTATTGTTAGAATAAATTCTGTTTAAAATACTTAGTGAAATATAGAATTCAAAAGAATTATTGCTTTAGATTGCAGCTGCAGTGATACTGATCAACATTCATCATAAAGGCAGTTGAATGTGCTTTATTTATGTTTGTATGTATGTACGTATGTATGTTTTGAGTAGGTAGTATATGATTCTGAGTTCAAAATGTCCAAGAGAGTATATACTGTGAAAAATCTCCTTCCCATCCCTGGCCTTTATCAACCCAGTTTCCCTCCCTAGAGGCAACCACAATGACTGGTTTCTTTTGTATCCTTCCAGAGTCATTTTCTGCATACAAAGAAAAACATATGAGCGGATGTATTTTTATATACTTAAAAAATGGAGATGACTTGCCTTTTGTAAATTTATCACTTTCTGAAAGGGCAATAGATGAAAACCAAGGAAGGCCAAGAGCTTCTTCTGTGAGTGTCAACTTGCCTTAAGTCATTTTCTTAAAAGTGCCTAGTAGGTAAGAGTATTTGAAAAGAGATAAATAAGGAGAGAAACCAAAGATGGGTTACACAGTCTCAGTAATTGTTTTCCTCTTGAAAATTTTTCTTCTCAAGACAGAAAGTCCAGATTTTACAAATTTGAGATAGCTAGTTCCTCCACGACTTGTGGAAGGATAAGATAACACAGTCTCTTTGGAAACTAACAGCAAACCCCAAGATTTTCTTGAAAGCACAGAGCAGCATGCACAAGGGTATAAAGAAGAGTGTGCCCCATTTTGGAGTCAGATTTATCTGGGGTTGGAGACTAGCATGAGGACCTAGTAGCTTTGTGACCTTTAGGCAGTGCCAGAGTCACCTCCTGAGACTCTGTAAATTGGGAGTAATCAAACTGAACCTTGTGGTGCATTTCAGAGGACTAAATGAGAAAATCTAAGAGAAATAATATCTGACACAAAGTAGGTACTCAGTAAACGTTAGCTTCTTTCTTTACCAGTCCATTTAAGACGAAAAGGCTTACTTTCATCAGATTGTGTGTTTAGTCTTACCGTGTTTCTCAGAATTGAAAACAGCATTTAGAAAGAAGTTTTAGATGATCATTTTGCATGTATTAGATTTTTCTTTTCACCCAACAAACAGCTTTTGTGTAGTGCTTTAACAATTTGCAAAAGTTAGCTTTCTGTTTTCTTCCTAATATCTGTCTAAGGGAGATGAGAGAAATTGATGAAAGGAGATTACAGATGAAAATGTCTCTAACAATATTTGATAGATTAAATTATTTTAAATGTTTTCTTCCTTTTTGCCCCATTGTAGTAGTACGAGGTTTCCAAAGGCTGCAGTGATGGACATGAAGAAGGCAACTAGCTGGGATAATGAGGCTCTCAGATTAGGTTTTAACTTCCCGAGTATAGCAATAAGACAAATAATGAGGCAAAAATATCACTGAATTTTAAGTGACGGATAAGCAGATTGAAAATTCACCAACTTTTTGAGTTTTAGTTACATTAACTTTCTATGGGATCTGAGATAGTCACTTCACCTTTGTAGTCCTTAGATTACTTCTAAATTAAAAAAAAAAAAAAAAAAGTCTGGGAATAGTTCCCTTTACAGATTCTCTCAGAATTACACCTGTAAGCACTATGTAAATTTATAAAAAATAGTTTTAAGAACAGCTTTACAATTTCAATGGTTATTGTATATTCAAAACAGCTATGGAAGCACTTTATTTTCATTTTAAAGATTTACAATTAAAGTGATTTTACGTATACCTGATTATACACAAACCCATTACAGGGTTTATATACACATTAAATCCTTTATTATGGGGTTTTGTGCACATTAAATGCCTCGTTGTTATAGATTGTTGTTTTTCTTGTTACCGTTAAATGTAACATTTCCCTAGGTGATGAAATGTATTATTATTGGGAACATTTATTTTACTGTGTGTTCAGTATTTTAAAAGAGAAAGGTATTTAAACAGCAAAGACATAGCTGTTATGAAATTTATTTTTTTATAAATAGCTTTCAGGAGAAATCAGAGCAGTGCTTTAAAATTACAGTTTAAAAAATCATTTAATCATCACACTCCTTGTTGGCTAATAGGGTACTAAGTGACTTTTTTCCCCCCGTGCAATAGGCTATTCTTGATCTGCTCACTAAGTGGACCTAAGAGTACTGGTATATTTTATGTTAGCAAGCCTTGATAGCAAAGTGCTGAAAGTTCAGGGGGCATTTGTCTCCTTTCTCACAAATTCATTTAAGTACCAGTCTTGCTGGAGCTTTAACTGGGGCAGACAACCATACAAATGACTTGAGATAAAATGAAAATAATGGACTGAGCTGAGTTCTGGGGATGGTAGTTATGCTGAACACACATCAATAAGCTTGGAGTGTGATTCTATGCTAATGCAAGCCTGATGGATCAGCTTTCTCTTTTAGCCTGGAGGACCATTAAGCTCTGGAAGCTGGGTCAAACTGATAGAGTCTGCAAATATAGCCCATTGGTTACTAGCAGTAAACTGACTGTGATTCCAAATGTGCGAAACTAACATTGCTTAAAAACCCTCTATGATCAGGACATAGATCAGGAAGAAGATAATAGATTCTGTTTTAATTTGCATAATCAAAGCTTCTCATTTTTCCACCTATAGATAACATAAAAGGGAAAAAAAACAGCTGTGACTACTTCTATTATGTTGTTAATCTTGAATCACAGCAAATAATTTCCATAAAAATGTAAATAACTTGTTTCAAAAGAAAAGAGCATAATGAAAGATTTTCAGTGTTATTTCTTTGGAATTAAACTGTAGGCACAGTTATGCAGTTTGGTAATGAGGAACTTGGGGCTAGGAAATGTGAAAAAGTTTTTTAAAAAAATTGTGAGCCTTTTTAGTGATTTGGTTCAAACACTAAAACTTGCTGCCTGTGGTTAAGTCAGATTTCTTTTAATGCATGAGCTTTGAAATAGTAGATGTAAATTAATATTATGACCAAAATGACAGGAACTTGATCATTTCTTTTTCTCCAAAAGAAGCAAAAATGAACTAATTTGTTTCATAGAAAAAATTAAAATGAACAACACCAGAATGGAAAGAATCCAGAAACACTGTTTACTTTTATGGAGCACAAATGCTAAGAGGACTCTGGTATTATAGAAAAGAGGGCCTTCTACTCACACACCACTCTTTATTCCTTTTACTCCTTACTTTTTGTATCTAAATATACTGTAACTATGGAGAACAGTCCTGTTTTTGACTAACAGTTATTTTGATATATAATACTTAAAGTTCTATACTTTTTACTTGAGGCTGTACTATAAGGTTTTGCAGACTTATGAAAAACATTTACTTCAAATTCTATTGTCGACATTTTTGTGATGTAGGAACTCTGTTCTTTCATTTAAAAAACATTTATTTCAGGCACTGTCTTGGGCACTGGCAGTGTGGTTGTCCTCTTGGAGTTTTTTTTTTTTTTTTTAAATAGGGGAAACACAGCAAACAAGTAAACAAAGACAAAATGTCAGTGTGATGGGTTCTTATAGGGAACTTTTCTATCTGGGACTCTACTCTGACCATGTTTCTACCAAATAGACTCAGATATCAAATATGATGCTGTTTTTTCAACCCAAGATTTCTAGACTGTCTCAAAATTTTTTGAATGTAAAGAAAATAAATATACTTTTGTTAAAGAAGAATTAAGTGCTTTTGTGTACCTTGTTGTAATCCAGACTGATATCTATAAGAAAAACTTACTGAAATTCTGTATGTATGACTTTTTCCCCTGGAGTGCTTAATATGTGTGCCAGCTCTCTTTAAGCACTTTTATTTATTAATTTATTTAAAAAACTCTAAGAGGAGGTATTATTATTATTCCCAGGTGAGGAAGCTGAGGCAAAGAATGTTAAATAACTTGCCCAAAGTTGTATAGCTAGTAAGTGGGTGAGGTGGGATTAAAACCTAGATAGTTTGGCTCCAGAGTCAATGTTCTTAATCACTATTAACTCTATGGCAATGTGAAGAAGTTTTTTTAGCTGGAAGTATGTTGCTATATTAAAATGCTAGTTCTGGGAGGGCAGGGAACGTGTCTATTTTGTTCAACTCTCTCCTTGCACTTAGCACTAAACCCTGCCAGTGAGGGTACCCAATAAATATTGGTTGAATGAATGTAGGTAAATGCGTATTATTTGTTTATATCCAAAGTAATATTCCATATCAAATTCTTTTAAAAATTTATTTTGCTACTTATGCTTTTCTGGTGCCATAAGTATACGCCTTGTGTGTATAATCCAGCACCAGTTAGAATGACTATATGATCACTTACTAAAGATGAGTTAAGGGGAGAGCCAGAATTCCTTGGCCTTGCTCAGTTCCATTCCCTGTCTACCCTAGGTATGTGGGATTTCTCAGTGGATTGCATCAGAATGAGCTCATAGTGTATCCTTGCATAATGCTTTCTACCCTTATGTTCTGAAAGGGTTAATTCATTTTCAAACTATGAGCAGTTTCCTTCTGAAAGTGAATTTACTAATAGATAGAATGTAATCTTGCTTCCAAAACGTTTCAGGTAAAATGGAGTAGCAGAGACTTGCATATCGCCATTTCCAATTTTGTTTCCTTTCTCCCTGCCTGTGTTTTTGGAGGAGACAATAACATTATTTTTTAAGTATTAAACTGACATATGGTTGAAATAATGGAGGGTTTCTCATATTCCATTGTTTCTTTTAGAAACAAAAATAAAACAAAAACAGTTTTTAAAAATACAATACAGGGCTTCCCTGGTGGTGCAGTGGTTGAGAGTCTGCCTGCCGATGCAGGGGACGCAGGTTCGTGCCCCGGTCCATGAAGATCCCACATGCCACAGAGCGGCTGGGCCCGTAAGCCATGGCTGCTGAGCCTGCGCGTCCGGAGCCTGTGCTCCGCAACGGGAGAAGCCACAACAATGAGAGGCCCGCGTACCGCAAAAAAAATAAATAAATAAATAAATAAATAAAAATACAATGCATATACACTCATATTGAATTTTGAACAATAATTAAAATTATTGTATGTTAAATAATAAAGTAGGATAAATAATAAAGTAAAAATAAATCGTTCTCATCACTCAAAATAATTCATATTCTCATCATTTAAAGCTATTAATTCTGTTAATATTTTGGTAATTATTTTTCCAGATAATTGGAATATTTAGGTACTTATGTATTTTATTTTATTTTATTTTATTTTAAATTTATTTATTTTATTTATTTATTTTTGGCTTCATTGGGTCTTTGTTGCTGTGTGCCGGCTTTCTCTAGTTGCAGCGAGCGGGGGCTACTCTTCGTTGCGGTGCACAGGCGTCTCATTGCAGTGGCTTCTCTTGTTGCGGAGCATGGGCTCTAGGCACGCAGGCTTCAGTAGTTGTGGTGCACCGGCTTAGTTGCTCCGCGGCTTGTGAGATCTTCCCGGACCGGGGCTCAAACCCGTGTCCCCTGCATTGGCAGGCGGATTCTTAACCACTGAACCACCAGGGAAGCCCAGTACTTATGTATTTTAAATAAATTAGTTTATATTTTGTGTATCATTCGGTAACCTGCATTTTTTCACTGAACAATAAGTTTTGGATTTTTTTCAGGGCAATGAACACTATATGAACATTGTTATTTTTAATGACTTTTAAATTTTATTGCTTGGATTTATCATTCTTTTATTGGATTCCTAATAATAGATCTAAATTCCTTTCTTGCTTTTATTTTTGGCATTGCAAAGAAAACTAAAGTGAACACACACACACACACACACATAAATTGTTGCTGGATCAAAGATTTTATTTTGTGTGCCATTGTATAAAGTCCTTGTATTTATTGTTAAGGAGTGTCTGTGTGTAAGAGGAATATTATATGAATGAATAGAAATATAACTTAGGTATGAGGTTTTTTTAAAAATACTTCTTAAGTCTTTTAATCTATACATTTGCTATCTCCTTTTATTTTTTCCCCTTGCAGTTTGTTGAAGAAACTGAGTTACTCGTCCTGCAGATTTTCCTATAGAGTCTGAATTACACACCCAGGTTGTCATTTAACATGAACCTCTTTCTTCTGTATTTCCTATAAATTAATAGATCTAGAAGCTTGAGGTGTTTCATGTTTTTCCTTTCTCTCTCCTTTCCTTCCTCCCTTCCTTCTTTCCTTCTTTTCTTTCTTTCCTTCCTTCCTTCCTTCCTATAGTTGATTTACAATATTATATTAGTTTCCAGTGTATAAGATAGTCTAGGGATGTAATCTTAATGGGACAGTCTGGAATTTTCTGGTCAATGGAGACCCTTTCCATCCCCCAAAGGAAGAAGAGGTAATATGAATAATAGACCCTTGCCCTTCCCCCAAAAGAAGGTGACCTGGCCTGAAACAATTCTTTCTTTCTTTCTTTTCTTTCTTTCTCTCTCTCTTTCTCTCTTTCTTTCTTCTTCATAGAGCATGTTATTCTCCTCTACCAGGAAGCATACAGTCTTGTTGAATGTCTTATTGTAATGTTCACATTACAGTGAACAGTAAGCCACCAGACCTTATGTTAGTCTTTCCAGTCATTTGAGTTGTTATTCCAGTTCCTGGATTTGCATAACAAACTAGTTCAAAACTTAATGGCTTAGAGTGACATCAGCAAGATGGCAGAATAGGAAGCTGCAGACCTCAGTGGTCGCAGACATACTGATTTAACACATTATACTGTCCAAAAAGCCTTTATGAGAACTCCAGAAACCAATTAGGAGGTTGCAGTGCCACAGGCAAACTCAAAGCCAAGAACAGCTATATTGAAGTGAGTTAGAAAAACTGTTTCATTTCATCCATGTCAGCCTCTCCCCCAAGCTGACATAGCTCAGAATCAGGAGGAAAAGCCCAACTTATGTCTTCTCTATTTGGAGGGAAGGAGAAGAGTGGAATGTACCTCTGAGTTCTGGCTTTTGCGGGGCTGCCTCAGTGACTAGATTCTATCTTACCTGACTCTAAATACTGACTGAATTGGCATATCTTGGATGCCAGGGAACCACAGAGTACAAAAGAGAGCTCAGTGCCAGAGAGCCTGTAGCATCACGTTGTTACAGTGCCAGAGAACCTGTAGCATCACAGGTACAAGCCAGAGGGAGCAAGAGACAACAAGCTTCTGAAAAAGAAAATGACAAAGCCCTCTAATTGGGAAATTACACACACAAAGCCAGAGAAGGCACAGCCCCATAGAGAGTTTGAGAAGCCCCCAGAATCTCTAGCTGGTCTGACTGTTGATTATGTTTTCCGTACCAAGCCAGCCCATAAAGATTGGGAGAGGTGGATGTTTTTTCAAATGCATAAATCACAGCAAAAGATAACAAAGCACAGGAATAAACAGGGAAACATGGTATATGTGGCCCAAATCAAAGGAACAAATTAAATCTCCTGAAATTGACTCTAAAGAAATGGAGATCTATGAATTACCTGACAAAGAATTCAAAATATATTAAAGAAATTCAGTGTGCTGCAAGAGAACATAGACAACTAGATGAAATCAGGAAAACCATCCATGAACAAAATGAGAATACCATCAAAGAGAAACTATAAAAAATAACCAAATAGGGCTTCCCTGGTGGCGCAATGGTTGAGAGTCCGCCTGCCGATGCAGGGGACGCGGGTTCATGCCCTGGTCCAGGAAGATCCCACATGCCGCGGAGCGGCTGGGCCCATGAGCCATGGCCGCTGAGCCTGCGCATCTGGAGCCTGTGCTCCGCAACGGGAGAGGCCACAACAGTGAGAGGTCTGTGTAACGCAAAAAAAAAAAAAAACAAAAAAAACAAATAGAGTTCAGGAGCTGAAGAATACAATAACTAAACTGAAAGTTTCACTAGAGGGGAGTCAAGAGTGGACCTGATCAAGCAGAAGAAAGAATCAGTGAACTTGAAGACGGGTCATTTGAAATTATCAAGTCAGAGGAACAAAAAGAATAAGAGACTTATAGGACATCATCAAATAGAGCAATATTTGCATTATGGGAGTCTCAGCATCTCAGCAGGAGAAGAGAGAGAGAGACTGGGGCAGAGAGCTTATTTAAGAAATAATGGCTGAAAACTTCCCAAATCTGAGGAAGAAAGTAGACACCTAAGTTCAGGAAGCTTAAAGGACTCCAACTAAGATGAACTCAAAGGGGCCAACACTGAGACACATTATAATTAAACTGTCAAAAATGAAAGAGAGAATCTTAAAAGCAGGAGAAAAATCACTTGTCACGTACAAGGGAGCTCCCATAAGATCAACAAATTTCTCAGCAAAAACCTTACAGGCCAGGCAGGAGTAGGATGATATATTCAAAGTGCTGAAAGGAAAAAAAAATTGTCAACCAAGAATACTTAATCTGGCAAAACCGTTCTTCAGAAACAATGGAGATAACAAAAGCTGAGGTTGTTCATCATCACTAGCCCCGCTTTGCAAGAATTGCTAAAAGGAGTCCTTTAAGTTGAAATGAAAGAACACTAGACAGCAACACAAAAGCATGTGAAGATATAAATATGCTCTCTGATAAAGATAGGTATATAGACAAATACAGAATCCTATAATACTGCAATGGGTATATAAATAACTTTTAATTTAAGTATAGAATTTGAAAGATAAACGCATAAAAAATAACTATAAAACTTTGTTGATGAATATAAAATATAAAAAGATGAATTTATCACATCAATAACATAAAGTGGAGAGGCAGGGTTTTGGTAGGTGACCAAAGTTATCAGTTTAAAGTAAATTGTTATAATTATAAAATGTTTTATGTAATCACCATGGTAACCACAAAGAAAATACCTATCAAAGATGCACAAAATGAGAAATGAATCAAATCACATCATCACAAAGGAAGTCAAGAAGAGAGGAAAAGGGGAACAAAATAACTACAAGACATACAGAAAACAACTAATGAAATGGCAATAGAAAGTCCTTCCCTATCAGTAATTACTTTAAATGTAAGTGGATTAAACTCCCCAATCAAAAGACAGAGTGAGCAATAGTCTCTCTCATTTTCAGTTGCTTGTTCTCAAATTGGCCCTTTCTGCTTTCTAAGCAGGACCTGTTTGTGATTTGGAGGTGTCCATGGATTGTTCCCATCTGTTGTATTTTGTCATTCATGGAGATGTCTTGTCAACTAGCTTTGTTGTAGTTGTGTCTATGGGTTTTTGTTTTTCTATTTAAAAAGTTATGCTACTATCCTGAATTAAGAAACTGAATATTGAATTTTGCTGTATATTACTAAAACAATATCCAGAAAAAATATTTCTATGTATATAGTATATATGCATGTCTGTTTTCCCCTTCTTTCAACAATCTTAGGTATTAGTTCTCTTTTGAAATTGTCAATTGGCAAAAAATAAGACCTTATTGAATTTTTATTTATATTTTATCAATTGCACAGTTAGCCACTTTTCCTGTATTTATGATCCATTTCATTTTTTTCTATTGTGAATTGTTTATTCTTTTGTCTATTTCCCCATTGCTATGTTTATGTTTTAAAATTAATTTTGAAGATCTCTCTGAATAATAGGGATATTAACCTTTTTCTTGTCGTTTTGATATTTCTTCTTCAGCTATTTACCTTTCAGACCCTGAAAATTGTTTTAAGATTCTTTATATTTAAATGTGTCAGTATTTTCTATTATTATTTCCTATCCCATGAAATGGCAATAATATATATTATTAAGTTAGTTAAATTATGTATGGAATACTTTAAATCAGTGATGTTTAAAGATTAACCAAGGTATGGGTCTTGGAAATTCCTGAACCATGAAGCTTTGAAAATTGTTGAGAGAATCAAAGATGGACAAAGTCATATTTAAATTTAAAGATAATAAACAATAACCAGGAACATTATATATTCTAAACTAAGGCAATAATTAAAAGTTAACTCAAGGAACTGAGATGTTATGGATGGTACATGTAAACAGAGTACTTGAGGTATAGAGTTTAGGAGAGGTTAGTGAGGTAAATGGGAATTGGTTTAGCTGATACACACATATACATACACATATTTATGTGCATGTACTCACATATATATAGACATATACATATACTTATGCATGTATATATATTTATGTGTACATGTGTCTGAAATCTAATAAATAGAAGGTAAGAAGTATTGGCTCTATATAAGGGATATATATATGTATTTATTTTATATATATATATAAATATATATGGTAGGTATTTAGGTATTTGTTAGGTATTATAGATCCTCAAAGTAAGGGGATCAGTTGAGTGATGAAATAAGAAAGCTAATATGGGGCTTCCCTGGTGGCGCAGTGGTTGAGAGTCCGCCTGCCGATGCAGGGGACACGGGTTCGTGCCCCGGTCCGGGAAGATCCCACATGC
>NC_041225.1:61045169-61068124 GCF_002837175.3 Physeter macrocephalus
TCCAGAGCCTGTGCTCCGCAACGGGAGAGGCCACAACAGTGAGAGGCCCGCATACCACAAAAAAAAAAAAAAAGAAAGAAAGAAAGAAAGCTAATATGTATAGAATGTTTACTCTGTGGGTAGCCATTGTGTTTTCACATTTTTTTTTAAAGTAAACTTTACTATAACCCTGTGTGGTAGATATTATTATCCCCATTTTGTAGGCACTGGGAAAGTAAATTGACATGTTAGAAAGAACGTGGACTTTGGAGTCTGGTAGTTAGATGGAGTAAGCTTAACCACTGACTAGCTGTATTACTTTGGTCCAATCACTCCTCTGTGAGTCTTGGCTTTCTCAGATGTAAAAAGGAAATAAAAATAGTACCTTACTTCAAGGGGTTGTTGTGAAGATTTTCAAAGGAATTATTTATGATTTTTCCCAAAAGAATAAAATAAACAATTCTATTCTAACCAGTACATGGCATTTGCTTTTAAGTTCGTTTGAATGGTTATTATTTCATGTTATAAAGATTAAATGAGATAATGTATATAAAGTAGATACCATAGTAGTCATTTAATAAATGGTAGTTATTACTATTATTGTTGTGAGGCTCAATCTAATAACTTGTACAGGGTTTGAACTGTGTATCAGCCTTCAATACCCTCTTTGTACTGAAATATACTATATAAAAATTTTATAAAACAAATATTCCATATCTCCTTTTTCATTTTAACAAATATTTATAGATGCTAATGTAAGCCAGACCCTGAGGATACAAAAAAGTAAGACGTGCTTCCGGTCATGTAGGAGCCACAGATGGTAGAGAGGGCAGGCAGGTATAAGAAAGAAGAGATTGCTTTTTTGAAATTATGTAGGTCAGAAAACAGTATTTTGGAACCTGGTTTTGACAGACTTCGCTTCTCCAGATAAAACAAGTTATGTGTTGATGAGATTAAATGTTGGAGTCAAACAAAAAAATATATTTATTTATATACATTTATTACCTCCTTCTATAATCATGAAATTGTATTTTTCCTAGCTACTTTTAAATCTGTGCACATTTTCTTCCTACTTCTGCTGAGATTGATATGTGACCAGCCCTTTTTAGTTACCATCGTGAGGAATGAACTAGAGGAGAGGAAAATGGGGGAGAAGCTGACTTAGCATTTGCTCTTCCAATGCAGCGTGTCTAAATGGATAGCTCTACCATGATGTTTCTTTCAGTTCTTCTTGGATTTGGAGGAGAGGGGCAGCAGGAATGTTTCCATTGGGGAAATAGTAGTTATATTGCTTCATAATACATCCTCCTATCCATTATTACTAAAAAGAAAACCAGAGACATGGATTGTTATAGGCCAAAGTATGTTTTTGTGGGCATTTCCTTTAAGTTTCACTTTAAGAAAAATTATAGGCCTCAATTATAAACTAAATAGTTTATATAACTGAAACCTCATTAATAGATTTTACATTTTATTTACTAAAATGCTAATAATCTCTGTTTTAAAAAATAAACATTGAATCACTAACAAATTAGATCTGAATAAATAATTCTACTGCTGGAGAAGGACCATAGGGGTGGGTTATATAGCAGAACTTGTGTATTATAAAGAGCACAGTGTCTAGTACATTTTAGAAATAATTCCATAAAATAGTTTACATTTTAAAATGTGGATTTAGAGAGTTTAAAAATTGTGAATCACTGTACTGTACACCTGCAACTTATGTGTTGTACATCAACTATACTTCAATAAAAAATTAAAATTAAAAATAAATAAAATATAAGGAATAAAAGAAAAAAGTAGTTTAGAGGAAAAATATCTAGAGAAAATGTAAGTTATATACAACAAATTCCATTGTCCACATTCTGGACAATGAAATGTTTCCATCCCATGATTTTACTGTGTGTGGAATATTTTAGTAGATACTCTGAGGTTACAAAATATAAAAACAACCCTTTATCCTTGGGGAGTTTACAGTTTAATATGGGATAAGTAAACTATGTGGTAGAAACCTAAATGACAAAACCTAAAACAGTTTATGGAGAGAAAATCCAGCTACCCAAGAAGGTGGTAGACTTGCTAGAATCATAGACCTCTGCCTCTGTGACTGATTTTTGGTTAATGGGGTACTCATCATTTATCTGTGCTCTTCTTTCCAACTGCCTTTCAAACAGCAAACTGGAACCAGCTGTTCTATTTAGAGATTATCTGTCAGGCACCATCCAAATTGAATACTGTCAAGCAGCAGTTACATGAATTCTAGCACAGGCTATCTGCCTACTTGCAGCACATGGCAAAAAGAATGATCTGTTTTGGAACTCCATTCATTTCATCACATCTTGTGTGGTATATGAACATCATAATAAGCATTGTAATTCTTTGGAATTGTAAAATATCTCTTGAACTTAATAGAAATTTAGAGTATAGAGAGAAAGAAAAAACTAGTCATGTGCTAGAGTAATTTGAAGAAAAAAAATATATGTATAACCAGGTCTACATGTTTTGCTACTATTTAATTCCTATATGTCTGTGAACCCAACTAGATCTAAAATCTCTAAGGCAGTGACTGCTTCAGATTCAAATTCAGCAAACAACTGTGCTGGGTGTCTTTCCTGATCTTCCTCACCTCTTTAGACTAAGTGCTTCTCCTGTATTCCACATAGCATTGTATGTTATCTCTAGCAATTGCATTGACACCACTGTAGATGCATTGATACACCCTCTATTGAAATGCCCTATTTCCACATTTGCTCTCTTATATTTCTAAAATATAAGCTCCTCAAACTAGTAACTTTGCCTTTCTCAGTACCTGGTACATAGAGGGCTGTATGTAAACTGAATATTTATAAACAACATAGACATTCAATGTGAAATTCTTTCTAGGCACAAGAATGATGTGAGAGATGCAATTCAGGAATATTATTATTATTATTTGAACAAACTTGATTCTAGTGTTTACCAAAAATATATGTAATTGAAAGAGCCAAAATGTAATCTTTCTATAGCATGTGGTGTTAGTTTAGTATCCATCATGTTCTTTTGTATCCCGTTGAACATTTAATAAATTTTATTCATATCTAATTTAAGTTTTAAATGAGATAAATGAAGGCCTTAACAAAACAGAAAGAAATTCTTAGTAAATATTAGGAACTTGTCTTGAATAAAGGAATATAAGACTGGCCTTATTTTAAAGTAGGACTTTGTAACCATAGATAAGAATAGGTAGGATTTTTGGAAAGAATTAACTGGTGTTCCCAAAGCAGAGCTAGCAACATCCGATGTATATTACAAGGATGGCCCCCAAAGGGAAGAAGCCTGTTGGATAGCCCACTATTTTAAAGGGAAATTTCATTCAGGAAGCCTCATACATGATCTCATTTTCATTTTGATTTACTAGAAGCATATGGTGGGCTATCAACAGTACCCTTCAAATCAAAATGCATCATCATTTAGGAACTTCTGAAGGGGAAATAGTCTGTGACTGCACTCTCTGAGAACCATCTGTTCACCTACCTATGTCCCTTAGAACTGAAGCTTTAAGATATCCTTCAAAACCTACTCTTTTGTTTCTTATCATATAATGTATGGTGACTGAAATATTATTGTATTTGATTTTTGTGTAAAACAGAATTAAATCACTGGTTTAAAAAAAAGAATGAGATGACTTTACTTGATGATTTAAAAATATATATATTTATATTTAAGACATCTAAAATGCCTTTTGTCCTCGGGGTAGCACTGTAGTTCTTTGGTGCTCCAGTTGATATTGCAATTTAATACTGCACCTACAAAGAAAATTACAGTTTTAAACTGTTTATTCCAAGTGTTTTCACAATGAAGACACTGCAAAAGTGGTACAAGTATGTTGTCAAAAAAAAATGAGGTAGGAGATTATTAATTCCTTGAAGGTCAAGAATATTGCAAATTCAAATGATCCCACTCATTATCAATATGGGGTCCCTTTACAGGTTTGCATATTGTAATGTGTTCTTAAAATGGGATTGATATAATTCTGCTACAAAGCTGATGAATTTTTTTTTTTTGCTCTGAGATTATTGTGTGATAATATATATCACTGAGTTTTTTATAGTGCTTTATGCATTTTTAAGAATTTTGAGTGACCCAGTTTTGTAAAATAAACTGTCTTGTAAAAAAAAAAAAAAAAAGCAGTAGCATCATGTGTTCCATGTAGCGGTTACTCAATTATTTTTGTTTTCAATTAAATTAATGGAAAGAGCTCTTAATTTGTAATCCACAGGCTTGGTGGCTTTGGGCAAGTCATGTAATTTCCCTTTCCTTCAGTTTCCTCATCTTTAAAATGGGTATACTATCTCACAGGGCTGGTCTAAGGATCAATGCTTCTGAATAAAAAGCCCCTAGCACATGACAAATGGTGGCACAAACTATATCATAAATATTATTATTATCCAAGTGGCTTAATATTGAAATAATAAAACAGAGTTTTTACACAATTATATCAGCGACAGCTCTGGGTCATAGACTGGGAAAGTATTTATAGTGAGGATATAGAGAATTTAGGAAAATAAAAAGACTATGTAAATGAAATTTGAGAAACACTGTGAAAATGTAGTACCACATACAATTCTGTCTATCTATCTATCTATCTACCTAAGTAATCACTTTCTTTTAAAAAACATACAATAAAAGTCCAGTTTGATACAGTTTATTATTGAGTTATTAAGAACTCAGAGATTTGATCTAATAAAGCACTTAAACTTCATAGTACAGCAAACCCACGATGCCATCATAAAGTTTGGAGAAACTCAGGATTAGGGTATATACATGTATCCATCCTGAGAATCAGTGGATATTTATAGATCTGGTATATTAGTTTCAGTACAATGATATGCTTATATACAAATATATATCAAATAAATTTGCTTAACCCTATTACAAATAAAAACTATTTTAAAACTATACTTACCCACCATGCTTTGGAAATTGCACAAAAATTAAAGTTGAAACTAATGATTGAATAAATAATTCAAAAATAAGTAGGCAGCTGAGAAAAAACATAAAAACTCGGAAGTACAGATTTAAAGCCCAGTTATATAGAATTCTTTGCTGCTAGTACATTTTTGAGCACTTACAGCTTCTTCTGTTCCTCTACTTGCCTAGCTGCCACTTCTCAACTATGAAAGGGATTAAAAGACAATCAGAGCTTTTGTCAGTAGCACAGCATAGTCATTTGAAGAAGTTGGTGGCCAGACATGTAAAAACATGTAAAGAAAAAATTAAGGTGATAGGCTTAAATTCAAGACTATCAGTATGTTCATGATGGTGAAGATGTGGGCTAAGCCTCATCACAGGTGAAAGATGGTAGTGTGAGAACTTGGGATTAACAAGCTACCTCACACAAAGGGAGGGACGATACTTAAGTGTACAGTCCTAAATGGCAAACGTGGTGTATGTATGGCTGCAGTGACTATTTATTTCAGTGGCCTTAAAGAATTTATATGTACCATAGAGTTAATGTGTAAAATTAAGAGCAAGTATGTTAAATATATTCTAGGAATCTGTGACTTTGTGACCAAGATCAGAATGACACTCAAAAACAAATCACAGGTTTTTTTCCTACAGAAACTTGATAAACATCTGGATAGTTGGCTAAATTTTTCAATATTCATCTAATATTTTAGGAATAGTCAACATTTCAATAATAATTTACTTTTTGATAGCTACAGATTGAGTATTGTTTTGTTTCCTTGTTTTGTCCTAAATCTATTTTTTTCTTGCTATTTGCTGTAATTACAGATAGAAGTTTGGAGTTTAGTATTTGCAATATCTTGCTGTTGAATTCAGATTGTCAGTTGATGGCATGTCTTCAGCAGTATAGTGTATGATATTTATTTATTTTCATACTATGAGTGCTACTTGACTCTGACTGAATGTTTTTTTGTTAGAAGATTTTCTTCGCTTTATAAGCCTACTTTATTTTGGCTCCTGAATATGTCGAAATTCTTTACGTCAGCTCTTGTTTATAACACCTTTTATTTTTGAATATTTAAAATGCTCTCAAGGGAGTTCCCTGGTGGCACAGTGGTTAAGAATCCGCCTGCCAGTGCAGGGGACACGGGTTCGAGCCCTGGTCCGGGAAGATCCCACATGCCACAGAGCAACTAAGCTCGTGTGCCACAACTACTGAGCCCGCATGCCACAACTACTGCAGCTCACGTGCCTAGAGCCTGTGCTCCACAACAAAGAGAAGCCACCTCTTGCCGCAACTAGAGAAAGCCTGCGCACAGCAACGAAGACCCAACGCAGCCAAAAAATTAATTAATTAATTAAAAATAAGTAAATAAAATGCTCTCAAATCTTTAACAATGACAAAGGCATTAGCTGTTTTAATTAATTAGTATGGGCAAAATAAAAACAAAGGGGAACCTTTTGTTTTGTCATTCAGTGGTTACAATAAAAACATGGAAAAGTTAACTGACTTTCTTTTCTAAGAAAAATTATGTTGGCCTCTTTGGTACATGTTGTTACCCATGGTTTGCATTTTGAATCCTCAACAGTAAACAACTTTTTAATTTACTTTAATTTTTTAAAAACTTTATTGAAGTATATTTGATTTACAATGTTGTGTTAATTTTTGCTGTACAGCAAAGTGACTCATATATATGTATTCCTTTCCATTATGGTTTATCATAGTTTATTGAGTATAGTTCCCTGTGCCCTACAGTAGGACCTTGTTGTTTATCCAGTAAACAACATTTTAAATGTTTAAATTTGCTTAAACTTATCTAAGAATGCCACAAGAAACTGTCAGTTTTATGGTTACTTCATTATAGAGTATAATAAATTCTAGCAAGATGGGACTACTTGTGGTAACTGGCATTTTACACTCTGTAAACATTTCCCTTAATCTTGTCCCTTTGCACTGAGTCTTAGCAGAACGCCTCTCTTTTGTGGCCTTGTTGGTACAGCATGGCACTAAGTGACATCAGATTAGCAACTGGAGAACACTTTGTGAAACTGCTTATGGAAGTGAATTTGCCGAGTTCAAGGCTGTGTTTTTTCTGATCTCAAATCACTTGGCAACTTTAGATTCAGGCAGAAGTTGAAGTTTATTTTACAAAACATGAAAAAGCTTTTAAATCAGTGTATTTGAGGTAAATCTGTAGCAAAAGTGAGGCCACCTGCTGTTAAAAAGAGTGCTTACACATTCAGCACATTTCCGTCCCCAGTAGAGGGTACTGCTGAGTAAAACGCTGTCATTATTGTTTAGATCCTATAGGTGGCAGCAGTTCCTGCAGTTTCAGAGCTTAACAATGGCTTGATGTGTGGGTCTAAGAATAAAGCTGTCATGAACTCATGGGATCTTTATACTGTAAGGGCTCTTCTTTGAAATGTGATACATGAGAAAATTACGTTTAGTTTTTAGTGTCTCTTTTAAGATTTAAGTAGCTTCTCTTTCTTTTGAGTTCCATTTTGTATTTTAAATCATGTCCCCAAACAAGCGTTCACAGCCATAATTTTACAGTGTTATATGTTATGAAATATGTCTTTAGGTAACCAGAGAGGAAGACATGATAGAAACACTTTTTCCTTTTCCTCTTTCCCCCTCAATTGCAAGAATAAGCCATTGTTAATTTTTAATGCCGATGCAATCTTGGGAAGGAAATCCTAGTTGCTATATGAGCGTAATTTTCTTCATGTTCAGGAGCTGAGTGATTAATGGTTTAACATTGCCATTCAACTTTCTAGGAGGCTTTGAACTAAATTGTAGCACCTATAAAGAGTGATTTTGTAGCCGTCTTTAATATATACTGTGGTTTCCTGTTAGTGAACTCAGAACTGAGGAAGTAAGCCCTCTTAGAGCGATTCCATCACCTTTTGCCTCTGAGAAGAAGCAGAGTCATTATCAGTATGGCTGGTCATTTACACAAACACACACACACAGACACACACCCCTCCAACCATCCAAAATAAACTCCACATTAGGTATAAAGATTGTTTGTAATATAGATTATATATAAATTGTTTATAATAAAGATTGTTTATAAAGATTGACCATTTAATTTTAATGGTCGAAGTGATTATTTAAAAAATTTTTTCCTGGCAATTATTTAATAGAGAGAGTTGCAAAATCCTAAATGAAACTAATTTTTTGGTTCAGGTTAAAATAGTTACGCTTACCTCTGAAATGTTTACTCAGAAATTTAGCAACCTTTGTCTTATTGCTCAAATAAATTATCCAGATACTTTAAAATGATAATTTATTCAAATTAATATAAAAATCTGGGACTCCTTTTAAATTTAGGAAAGACTAGGTTCTTTTTATTTATCATTTGAGATAACAGAGTAGTAAATTAACTTCAATATATGAGAATCTAATATATTTTGAAGGGAAGAGGTTAAACTTTTTTC
This sequence comes from Physeter macrocephalus, assembly GCF_002837175.3. Classification (NCBI taxonomy): domain Eukaryota; kingdom Metazoa; phylum Chordata; class Mammalia; order Artiodactyla; family Physeteridae; genus Physeter; species Physeter macrocephalus. Next base: position 61,053,540 of record NC_041225.1, read on the forward strand.
TTTTGGAGCTGACTTTTTTTTAAATAGAACTTTATTGGAGTATAATTGCTTCACAATACCGTGTTAGTTTCTGTTGTACACCAAAGTGAATCAGCCATATGCATACATATGTCCCCATATCCCCTCCCTCTTGAGCCTCCCTCCCATCCTCCCTATCCCACCCCTCTAGGTCATCTCAAAGCACCGAGCTGATCTCCCTGTGCTATGCGGCTGCTTCCAACTAGCTAACTATTTTACATTCGGTAGTGTATATATGTCCATGCCACTCTCACTTCGCCCCAGCTTCCCCCTCCCACCCCATGTCCTCAAGTCCCTTCTCTACTGACTTGTTTTTATTAATTAAATACCTTATAAACTCTACTGAATCTTAGTTTTTGGAATTAATCTACTTCTATGAAGTGCATACATTATTGACTCTGAAATTAAAACATACATATTTTATGCACTATATGTATATGTAGATATGTGTGTATGTATTTCTTATAGATAAAGGAAATGTAGCTTTATGAAGTATGGAACATTTGGATCATACAAGTTAAGAGATATATGCCTATATCTATCATCCATATATCAAACCATTTATTCACCTATACGTTCAGAATGGAGTTTTTCATAAAGAATGATGAGTGTTACATATATCTTCACATCACATTTGATGGGTGTGAAAGGAAACAGAATTATAAAAGCAAAAAAGTTTGCTAGGAACCTTCCATGCTCTTAATATGTGTATTGTGTGTGTATTGTCTGCTACCTAACAAACCCATGTTTTTAAAGCAGCTACTAGGAGCAAGAATACAAGTCCGATTATTATTATTATTATTATTTTTGGCTGTGTCGGGTCTTCGTTGCTGCGCGCAGGCTTTCTCTAGTTGCGGAGAATGGGGGCTACTCTTTGTTGCAGTGCGAGGGCTTCTCATTGCGGTGGCTTCTCGTTGCAGAACACGGGCTGTAGGCATGTGGGCTTCAGTAGTTGTGTCTCGCGGGCTCAGTAGTTGTGGCTCGTGGGCTGTAGAGCGCAGGCTCAGTAGTTGTGGCACACGGGCTTAGTTGCTCTGCAGCATGTGGGGTCTTCCTGCAACAGGGATCAAATCCGTGTCCCCTGCATTGGCAGGCGGATTCTTAACCACTGCGCCACCAGCAAAGTCCCTCAGTTTATTTTTGAATATACTTAATTTATATGTGCATATGAAATCTATTTTTGATGGCATAATGATAATTTAATTATAAATATATTTCTTTTGTCCTTGCTGTTATTTTTGGCATATTTAAAATAGCTAAAAGCATAGCCTGCATCCGTCACTTAAGGCAAGGCTCTTACGATTATCTGGGAGCATTGTGTTCTCTAAAAATATTTCAGCCAGATACACACCAAGATATTACAAAATGAGTTCCATTTTTTTTGCAGTTCTCTTTTAGAAACTTATGTTAAAGTTAATTCCATTTTCTTAGTTTCTTATGTAATTGTGAACATAAGGGTGATCACTTACTCTAGTTTGTAAATATTATGAAGTATTTTAATAAAATGATTTATGTCCTTCAAGGAATTTATCTTGCGATTTAACAATATATTCTCTAAAATTAAAGTTGATTTTACTTTTTGTAAGTAAAATTACTTTGTTGAATGAAAAAGCTATTGATGAGTGAGATATTATCATTGCTTGGAGCTGTTTTCAGCAATTGAAATGTATGTAGGCTTAAAAAATAAAGTAAAAATATTTTAGGCGTCGTAACTATGGAAAAAGAAAATGAGATATTTGGTTAAGCTTGAATGGTTTAGACTCATTTAAACCCAAGTATTAGTATTTCTTTTCAATTCCTTATAATTAAAAGTTCTGCTGATCTATTTTAAAATGATTTTGCACTTTATATCCTCATATTCAGTAATAGCAAACTTTAATATTAGTAAAATGTTACCTAAAAGATGTTCACAGAAACCGTTTACATGTTTGAAAGGACAGGGTAAGTTTAACTCACATATTCTGAGGGGACTTTTAGGGCTTAGAGAATAGTATGACTGACTGATAGGGAAAGACTTTCAAGAGAGGACGCATATAGGTGTGAATTGGAGAAAGCAGCTGATACAATAAACCCTAGATTCTATGTAATGGGTGGTGAATGGAATTTCTCATTAATTGAATTTTTCTGTTTAACCCATTGTTTATACATGCACACTGTACATGTGATCAGTTTTGTAAGCTTTAGAATATAATAAGAGAAACTTAACTTTAAACACATACTAAAAATTGTTGCTTCTTATAAAAGGTATTCAGGAGGTCCAATTGGAATCTTTAGCGTGAATGATTACCATTATGATCATCTATTGCTATTTTAGAATCCTGTTTATGGGGACTTTAAAAGAATTTGATAATGATTGAGCTTTATGGTTGCTTGGGTTCCAGATAAATGAAAGTTTTAAAATATTTTAATCTGTAAATTTAAGTAAGGATATTTATTATTTACAAACGTTTAGCTAAAATATTATTATATAAACATAATTCCTTTCTGAGTAGTATAATTTAAAAGAACAGGGCCCCAAGCAACTTTTTCTCTGAGTGGCTTTCAACAAATTCCTGGATCCTAAAAGTGGTCTTATTACTCACGCTATGAGAGCCCTGTCCTTTCATGGGCCTGAAACTCTGTAGAATCCATTTTGGGTACTATTAATGAGCATGTTTCTTTCTGTATAGGGAAGAGTGATGATTGGAAAGGGCAGTTAGTATCATAAACATGCCAAGTATTACAGTATACTTTCACGGATGGCACATTTTCTTCATGTGCACCTGGTCCCATGACCCACAAAAAGGGCCTTTTTAGCCATGGGCATATAAAATCAGGCTCTGCTTAAAGTTAACATTGTAAAAGGCACCAACTGTACCACAAAGAATTATAATGCCAGTGCTACAGCTCTGAGTGCTCTCAAATCAAATCAACAAGTATACAATAGCATGCATGCTGTGGGCAAGACCTGTGCTTAGCACTGTATGAAAATACAGTGAAAACTCCTGCGATTGACATTTTCCCATTCAGGCCTGAGAACCTGCCCCATCTACTCTCTCACCTAAAGGGATATGTTACCCACAGGCGGTATGGGGAGAAGAAAGCCCATTGTGAAGTTTAGCCTCCCTACTTAACATTTAAAGTCAGCTTCACATTCAGTTTAAGTGTTTTTCTCAGTCTCTCACGTCCTTTTATAAAACCAATGATGAGATCAAAATTAATTACTCATGAATTCAGCCACAATTTTTGAGCTTTAGTATTTTTAAGGTGTAGGTATCCAACAGTCCCTATCCTGAAGTCCATTGTAGCCTAATGGACTGTACCAGTCTTAAAGTCATCACCCAGTGAATGTCGTATATGAAATAGACAATACAATTGCTCTTCTATGTGTAGAAAGTCTGTATAGGAGTAGTTATAAATACCTGATGGCACAGCCCAAACTTGGGATCCTAAATTCTTAACTTTTAATCATATACCATTGTGCTTCTAAAATCTGCTTGTTAAGTTGGGTGTTGAGAATTCAGAGCCACAAGAACATGTGAAAGTGTTTATGTAGCTGAAATTCTAAGGGAAAATAATGCTGTTACAGTTCTCATAAAAATATAAAACAAAAATTATATGAGAAGTCTTTCATTTTAAAAACTGATATTCAAGTAAATTTGGGTTTAACCAAAAGAAGAGTAACCCTGGAAAACCCTTTGCATTCTAAAATTCTAACAATTTTGTGATTCTCCTTAATTTTATTTTTTTATTAAAAAAATTTAATATAATTTTTAAAGTTTACTTTCCATTTATAGTCACTACAAAATATTGGCTATATTTCCCATGTTGTACAATACATCCTTGAGCCTATCTTACATCCAGTAATTTCTACCTCCCACTCCCCCACCCTTATATTGCTCCTTCATAACCATAGTTTGTTCTGTATATCTATGAGTCTGCTTCTTTTTTGTTATATTCACTAGTTTGTTGTATTTTTTAGATTCCACATATAAGTGATATCATACAGTGTTTGTCTTTCTCTGTCTGACTTATTTCATTTAGCATAATGCCCTGCAAATCCATTCATGTTGCTGCAAATGCCAAAAATTTGTTCTTTTTTATGGCTGAGTAGTATTCCAGTGTGTGTGTGTGTGTGTGTGTGTGTGTGTGTGTGTGTGTGTATAAAACATCTTCTTTATCCATTTCTCTGTTGATGGATACTTAGGTTGCTTCCATATCTTGGCAGTAGTAAATAATGCTGCTGCAAACATTGGGGCCCACGTATCTTTTTGAATTCAAGTTTTTTTTATTCCCTTTAATTTTAAAGGGCGGTGTAAATGGAACATCTGAAAATCCTCTGAGACTTTAGGAGTATATGATGCTGGCAATTATCATAAAATATATTTTAGAGAAATCTGAAAAATTGCCTCTTTAAAAAATGTTTCCATGCAAAATCTCTAAGGGACTGAAGCAAATTTCTAAGAATCAGGGGATTGCTCCTCAAGCAGTGCTATGAGCCTTCAGTCTGAAACACCTCATACTGCTACCCCATGTGTTCTTTGAAGAAATTAGTGCTCCTTATTACACAAAGTCCTAATGGTGAGCAACATATTCCAAAGTGACCTGAGGTTATTGGGCGGGAGACAGATGAGGTAGCATTAGAAGAAATTGACAAATGATTCTTATATTTATATGCAAATGCAAAGGACCAGTAGTAGTCAAGATAATCTTGAAGAAAAAGAAGAAATTTGGAAGATTCAAACTATTGGATATAAAGGCTTATTATAAAGCTACAGCAATTAAGAAAGTGTGGTATTGGTGTAAGGATTAATAAGCATCTGATGGAATATTATAGAGTCCAAAAATAGACTCATGCATATATGGAAACATAATATGGGATAGCTGGCACTGCAGAAAAATGGAGATGGACAGTATTTTCAATAAAACATTCTGAACCCACAGGATAACTTTATAGAAGAAAATAAATCATGATCCCTTACCTTATATCATATACAAATATCAATTCTAAGTGGATTATAGATCTAAATGTGAAGCATAAGACAGTAATGTTCTAACAAAAATATGTAAGAATATCTTTATGTCTCTGAGGTAGACAAAGCTTTCTTGAACAGAATTTAAAAACATAGCCGTATAGGAAAAGATTGATAAATTGGTTTATATTATAGTTAGGAACTTCTGTTACTGAAAGACACTGTTCAGAAAGGGAAAAGGCAAGTTACAGAACAGAAGATATTTGCAATGCATATAATTTATGATTAAAGACTTGTTTCCAGAATATATGATAGATTCTTACAAGCCAGTGGAAAAAGAAAGAATCTAGTTTCACAAATGCAAAAGACATCATCAGGGACTTCACAAACAGGATATCCAAATGGCTGATAAACATAGAAAAAGATACTAAACCAAAATAGTCACCAGGGAAATGCAATTTAAAACCATAATGAAATACTGATACACCCCCAAGAAATGACTAAAATTAAAAAAAACTGACAAAACCAAGTGTTGATAAAGATGTGGAGCACTAAAACTCATATGGTAGTGGTAAAACCATTTGGAAAACTGTTCAACAGTATCTGCTAAAGCTGAACATATATGCATTGTTACCTGGCAATTTCACTCTTAAGTATAGTAGACTCTACAGAAATGTGTGTAAATGTGCACAAAAAGACATATACAAGAATGTTCACAGTATTATTCATATAGCTAAACACTGGAAAAATGCAAATGCCCATCAACATTAGAATAAATAAATAATTAGAATAAAGAACTTATTCATAGAATGGAATATGATAAGAGCAAAGAAAATGAATCAGCTACTTTTACACACATCTGGATGATCTCATAAACATAATGTTGAGCAAAGACACCAACTCAAAATAATACTTACAATAAGATTCCATTTATATAAAGTTTAAAGGACGGCAAAACTATAGTGTTAGAGATCAAGATAATGGTTACATCTGGGGAGGAGAGAAATGGCACCAGGGATGCTTCAAGGGTGCTGGTCATATTCCATTTCCTAAAGGGGGTGTTGGTTATATGGGTGTGTTCACTTTGAGATAAATCTTTCAGTGATGATTGTATTATTTCTCTGTTTTTCTGTTACGTAGGTTGTACTTCAACAAACAAGTGTAAAAACAAAAAGAGAGAGAGAGAGAGAGGTGACAGGAGTTTTTTTTTTCAAGCTTTTCAAATAGAGAGCGGGGGGAAAATTGGCCAGAAAGTGGATAAGGATCTCTGGAGGCTCTTTTTCTGATTTGGGGGAGGTGGTCTACAGAGGAGATCAATCAATATTGTTCACTCATATTTGTACTGATAACTCATAACTTGTACTGATGTTGTTCATAGAATGTCGTAGTGCTGCAAGGTTCTGTGGGCTGTGGTTCTTTACCTTCATGGGATAGTGTTTATAGACCTGAGTGTTGTCACGGCCAGGAGCTTTAGTGATAGAACTTACAGCCACTGAGCTTTGAGCACATGTTGCTCAGCACAGATACCGCTTCCCCTGAAAGGCTTTCCTGACCTATGAGTTTGGGCCAGGTGTTCATCTGTGCTCCCACAATACGAATCCTTGGCATAGGTACTCCCACCCACTCCAGACACTGTAAGCTTCTTGAAGGAGTAACTCAATTGTCTTGTTTACAGTTCAAATCCCAGTGCTAGCCTAGCATGGTGCCTGGTACTCAATAAAACAATTACATGAATGTATGTAAGTTCATAACATGAGAAGTGCCTGTGTTTAACCATTTTATAGATTTGATCATTTTGAAATATATAATTCTTGATAGCACTTAAAATTAGGATGAAGAATTTAGGACCCTTTTTTAGGCACTTGCCTTTTGTTGTTGTTGTAGTTAAGTTTTACAGTAAATTAGAAACTGGGAAGGCCTGGTTCTCCTGATTCTAGAACACAGCACTACTACTTTTTCTCAAAGTAGTAGTGTCCTCTTCTTGAAAGTCTTCGGTTACTCTATAATATGTGAAATAATTTCTTTTTCCTGATAACATAGAGTTTAGTTTTATTTTCAGATTGCTCTTGAATCATTTAAAACCAGAAAAGAACTTTATAACAAAGTTATTATAGATAATAGTGTCTCAAAGGTTTTGAATTTTTGGTATTTCCTTTATTATACAAAGTTGAAATATGAACTGTAGTCATAATTAAAATCAAATAAAGAAGCCAGGCTTGAATTTCATATTTTTTACCTTTGGTATGCTTTCTGTCAAATTAACTCTCTTTTTAAAAAGTGAGATTTTGACATTGGAGTCCTAAGAACAGAGGTCTGTGTCATACCACAAATATAAACTGTTTAATTTAAAGATAATGCCAAAACCAGATAACTAAAGTGAAGACAAATGAAATCTTTCCTTTTGTATTGGTTGTTGTGTGAAGGCAATCAAGAGATATGTGAAATGGATGTAGGTCCTCAAATTTCATCATTTTATGCATTCACATAGATAAATAGAAGACCATGAGGCCCTTTAATTTAGAAATTCCCACAGTTCTCAATATGGTGGCTCTCCAGTGGATCCAGCTGTCACCTTTTCTAGAGGCTTTGACATCCCCTCTTCCTCAATGAAGTAATTCTGCGTTAGCAGATAGATTTTCATATTCATGGCCTACGGGCCAGATTCCAAATGCTCTTTGGTATTTTCCTTATATCATGGAACACTTGGGTTTTAGGTAGTTTCTGCCTCATATTTACAGTAGCTTTGTAAAACTTTCTGTAATATGTAAGAAAGTCTAAAATTGAGGTTTTTCATATATAATTATATGAAAAATATTTTAGATGTATGGAAGAATGGCATGGAATATATGTCTCCTACCAGCATTAATAGCACTAGATCTCCAAAAAACACTCTTTTTTTCATATGTATCAGTTTCCTATCTTTAGGGGTATGAAATGTGTAAATTTTTCAGTAGCATATAATTCAGTAATATTTGTATTATTTTAATAACTTATTTGTAAAGTGATGTTCAGCTGTGTTACTATGAAGTACAGAATCCTCTCCAGGACATTTTTTAAGTTCAAGTATATGTATTACAAACTAGAAAAGCCTTAGTTTTATGAGGTCCATTTAAAATACTTATTATGTCTCTATTGTTAATTTTTCTAAATTTGAGCTGATTTCAACTAGGCAATGTTTTCTTTTTTTGTTGTGCTATTTAATTTTGGAACTTTTTATTCTTCCTCTAGTCTAGTGGTTTCCAGATCTATTCGTCCATGGAATACTTTTTATATTATGATGTCATGACAGAACTCCAAAATGGATTCATGAGATATATAGTGAATTGTAAGACTTGGATTAACATTGACAGAAAAATAAACAAAAACTTTACAAAAGAATTGCTGTGAGAAGTACCAGTTGTGATTCTTATGCTTTGAAAACAGAATGGAAGAAATATTGGTAACATATTAGAAAAGTTGGATTATTGTATAGAGAACAAGAAAAATTCAATTTAAAATGAAGTTTAAAAGGGGTTTCAATGAGAAGGATTTTTTAATGTCTTACCATATATCCACTTAGTATAAGGACAGTGTATCATAATTAGACCTACATACCAGGTGTGACATCCAGTTTATGTTATTATATTTTATTTTTAATGCAGAGAAATTAAGAATCCTTTTTCACACACATGTTGTATAGAAAGGAAAAACATACAGATTATTTTGCAATTTCCAACAGTTCACTTCTCATTTTTCTAGCAACTAAAAGCTCTATTTTCATTTTGAAGTGTTTTGGGTTTTGAGTACATGAGTATTATAACTCATGTTCTGAAAGCAGTATTTTACTAAATGAGCAGTATTTTAGTTTTATTTTTCCCCATTCCAGCCTAATAATTCAATAAAATCTAAATTCAGCTTCACTATCTCCTTTGTAAAATGCTTAAAAGTAAACAAACAGGAGGAATGAAAGGAAGAGAAGAAAATAGTATGAGGTCACTTAAGAATGATAAGTAAATGCAGAGTATGCAAGGGATTGTGACAAGATCTTAGCTACTTCCACTTTTTGAGGTTTCCAGCAAGGCATACCGAGGACTGGAGTGGCTGGCAGGGGAAGTCCAGTCTCGGGCTATAACAGGTATTAGAGAATTTTTAAAAATAATAAAATTGAAAGTTGATCTGCTTTTTTTTTTGCGGCGAGCGGGGGCTACTCTTCGTTGCGGTGCACGGGCTTCTCCTTGTGGTGGCTTCTCTTGTTGCGGAGCAGAGGCTCTAGGCACGCGGGCTTCAGTAGTTGTGGCTCGTGGGCTCTAGAGCACAGGCTCAGTAGTTGTGGAGCAGGGGCTTAGTTGCTCTGCAGCATGTGGGATCTTCCCAGACCAGGGCTCAAACCCATGTCCCCTGCATTGGCAAGTGGATTCTTAACCACTGCGCCACCAGGGAAGTCCTGATCTGCTTTTAATTATCACCATGTGGCAGCATTTTTTTTTTAATGGCAGGGTTAAAAATATTTCTCCCTACTGGGGTAGAACACGCCTACCATGCCCTACCCCTTAGTACACCATTGGTTTCCATTGTGTTTGAAAAGTGAAGAAAATGCCAAAACAAAGTTTCAAAAACTGTGGAATATTTTAAATATCTTAATTTAATAAACTAATTCTTCTAGTACAAAAATTAATTTAATTGAGCTATTCATGGGGTGATTACATAATTTATAAAAATATTAATTCTCAGTGCACTGTAATGAATGGCTTGTCTTTCAACCTGGTCAGTGTATCTCTTGTGACTATACACATGACCTCTTTTTGATGTTCTTTGTGACTGTGAAGCCTGGACCATACACTTTTCTTGCTGCTGTTCTTTACTTATTGTACCCATCTGGTAACTAATCGCCTTAAAAGTACCTTGAGAGGGACTTCCCTGGGGGTGCAGCGGTTAAGAATCAGCCTGCCAGGCAGGGGACACGGGTTCAAGCCCTGATCCGGGAAGACCCCACATGCCACGGAGCAACTAAGCCCATGTACCACACCTACTGAGCCTGCGCTCTAGAGCCCGCGGAGTCACAACTACTGAGTCCATGTGCCACAACTACTGAAGCCCACGCACCTAGAGCCCGTGCTCTGCAACAATGAGAAGCCCCCCACCGCAATGAAGAGTAGCCCCTGCTGGCTGCAACTAGAGAAAGCCCATGCACAGCAACAAAGAGCCAACACAGCCAAGAATAAATAAATAAATAAAAATTGTTTTTAAAGTACCATGAGAATAAACATTATTTGAAACTATCAACAAATTTATATAAAATCTTCGAGAGCATGAAATTCAGAAAATGTTTTCCTTCTTTCTTTTTGAAATAAACTAAATAGCCAGATTTAGTTCTACTAACATTATTGATTCATCTTCTCCCCCCAGGTTTATTTAGATATAATTGACATATGATTGGTTCAACTTAAACCTAGATTCCAGCTGACCAACTTTTTGAAATATGAGACACTAGCTAGTAGTTCGAATACTACAGATGTGACTGTTATCATCTAGATCTTAATTATGATTTTATTGCCCATTGGATTTTGAAGGACAGAGGAAAAAAGGCAGGTATTAAACATAAACCTTAGAGAGACTATGTGAAGATTAATGAAATTATGTCTCTTATAAAGCATTCAAGTCTCATTTGTCTACAGAATGCTGGCATGTGAGAATAAAGAAAAATATTCACTAATATTTTCTAACATTTATTTGAAATGTTAACAGAAGCAGGTCATATTTGCAATTGAAGCTTAGTCTATGGTTAAGAGTTTATTTCCTCTTAAATTTGTATCACTTTCCATTAACTTATTTTTTTATGTCAGTGCTTCTATCCAACATGGACAATATTAAATTGTAAAGTTTCTAAAGTGTTCTAAGTTCCTCAAGTCTTCTTATTTCTAGACAAGAATAAAAATGTAAAATATATTTCAGAAGTTAAAAAAAAACAACTGATCATGGAAAGCGATGTAATTAAGGTGTTTTGCACCTGGTAGTATATTTGGCCAACATAAACGAGGGCAAAAACAGTAATAGACTATTGTGATGACATCTCTTGACACATCTTTGGACCCAACACCATTGATGGTGTTTGTTTGTAGGTTGGCTCTTCTTTACCACTTGGTCTGTCTTTGGTGCTGATCAGTGATGATAATGCAATTCATGACAAAATACTTTTTATTTAATATTTTCCCAGGGCCCCAAATGGGATACAATTCTTTAAAGAATATATAAAATAAAGGCTTTTCCTTAAGGCATTTGTACCTACTTTAAGGATTTGTAACAGAACATGCTTCTTTGATTGTATTTATTAGGGCTAAGTAATCTGATCTTTGGGGAACATACTGTATCTTATTTTTTGCTATATTGAACAATGGTCAACAGGAAAAAATTACTTTGGATCCTAAATAAGTTATAGAAAAGGACTTTAGAAGAAAGTCATCTATGCCAGGAATCTTAGGCTTAAGAAACATACCCTTGGATATACTGTGTATTTAAAAACCAAGTAACAAAACTTCTTTTTGCTTTTAAGTTTCAGTTCTGAACTTCTGCTCTTCCAATCCTGTTTGAAAACTTGTTCCTTCTCTGTCTTTTCCATCTAAACAACTCAAGAGTATGTTCTCTTATTTTTTATTTATTTTGCAAAGCATTAATCAAACTGTTGATGGTAAAAATAATTCCTTTGATAATAATGATTTTTGCTTTTTGTTGTTCTTCTTGATGAAATTTTTCCCCGGGGCAAGTTGATGAGGACGTTTTGACTACCTGATTTTTACCTGCTGCCATTCACTTTTCCTTTTTGAAGTGAGACTAAGCATTTGACAGCTCTTTCTTTGGTAATTCACAGAAGAAAATGCCTTCAGGAAAAAATATTTGTACTTGATTTTTAAGGGGTAACTAAATTTCTTTGTTGTCTATTTTTTGGAATTGTGTTAAAGAAAATTGTGAAATTGTAATGACTAAGTGCATATGTTTGGAGGTTTTTACTTTGTTTATTTCCTTCATCAACAAAACAAAACAAAACAAAAAAACCCCAAGCAAACCAGTAACTGTTAACCCTAATTTATTTTTACTCTTCTAGTGACATTACTTTTAACTGGCTACATTTCGATAATAAAAGCCATGGATTTCAAACCGCTTAGTAATTTGGTTTCATTTTTAACACAAATAACACCTTTTCATCCATTTTTATATAAACTTCAAACAACATATGTTTTAACTTACTGCCAAATAAGAAGAAATGTGTTACATTAAAGTGCGTGTTGTTTGCTTGTGCATTTGGAAATACCATTCATTTTATAGCAATTTTGAGTTATTTTTCTGTCACTTTGTATTCCTATTCAAAGAGACATAGAGAAACCCTCACTCAAAACAACTCCCTTAGGGTTTACTCCTGGATGTCAGTAGACATGAGCGGGAGTACAGTATGCAACAAGCTTAGGTCATGGAAATGTCAACTCTTGGTGACTTGCATTTATTACTATTCTTTGAATTGTGTCCTCTTGAAATTCCGTGAGGGGTATTTAAATATATTTCTTTTATGTTTAGGTGGGTAAGACAGAGATACACCTCACTTTTTTTTCCCCTTCCCTCTGTTGATATAAAAATTGGGACATGCTCATTTTCTATGACTTGGTCCAAATTTTAAAAATGTGTGTGGCCAAGGGATAACACATACAGAACGTGAAATGTTAATAACATAAAAAACTAGGACATAAAACTGGAAACTTTTTCAATGTTAAGATGCTGTTTAAAGTGTTAGATTGTTTTTAATCTAATGAAGTGAATCAGATATTAGAGAAATTCAGAGCAAAATAGATTTTAGTGCGTTCTTTCTGTTACTTCTGGGGAACTAGAGACAGTTCTTTTGGTGGAGAATTCAGAGGAGTCAAGGGATTAGCAGACATAGGTACCTATGTCTGCACCATAATACCTATGTTGCCTCTAATGAGCTTTGTGACCTTGGGCAAGCCATTTTATTTTCTGAGCCACAGGGACTCAGGTCCTCTCTAACTATAAAAGTCTTAAGTTCTAATATGACAGCCAAGGCAGTGCAGGACCACTGCAGGATGGTGTGATGATCTCTGGGTGCTGGGGGGGATGAGGTGCATAAGTACTGACTCAGATTTAGTCTCTTTGGGTAGCATAAAATTATCTGGGGAAAGGGGGTTATTAAAAACAGTTGAAAATATGTATGTTCCGTCTTCTTTCTTTTACATCCCTTAAAAATGGCAACAAATTCCATTTCGTAGCCATCAACAAAAGGTGGGTTAATATTTTTCTCAGACAAAGGAAAACCAGCACAGCTGTTAATATTGGTAGGTGTACACACACATATATATATATACAGAGAGAGAGAGAGAGAGCGAGAGAGAGAGCAGTTTCTGTATTTTCCTACAATTTGAAAAGTTTGTTAGAGTGACCTGAATTTTTTCTAGGGTTCTGCAGCAGATTCTGTGGGAAGCTCTCTGTCTGGAAAGGGTGTGAGGTGTTTTGTTACCCTAGTGGGCAGTTTGCCGGTTTACTCTTCCTACTGTGTACTTGTCTGTCTGCTAATATTTAACATGATTGAGGAGCATCACCGGATAAGATGTAGAAGAATAATAGAAAACGGCACTTCTGGAGCTTCACTGTGGTTCTAAGACCATAGTGCACTGGGAGGTTAGAAAGGATCACGTCTTGCAAAAAAAAAAAAAAAAATAGAGATATCTTTAAAGTCCTTTCTCTTTAGCACTTTAAATTGTATCAAGAGAATCTTTTTTTAAAGAATATGGATTAGAATTACCTAAAACATATTAGTTAGGATAGGAGAGAGAGGCTCCTTTATGGCAAATAAGGATTAGATAAAATTTATAATTAGTAAATGAGAAAAATTGAAAACATCCTCAGGAAACTTGCTCTGACCTCTCTCACCTCCTGCCCCTGCCAGGTTAGGTTGCCCCTCTGTGAAGCACTTGTGAGCGATAACTCTGTGTCTCCCTCTCACTGTGTGAGACACACACTCATCATCACTGGTTGGAGAGCTCCTTAAAGGCAGAGACTATGCCCTGTTTGGCGAAGTGTTTTCACCTATGTCACACAGTGGTTGCTCAGGAAATATCTCTTGAATGATGTCAGGTGTAGTGAGATGATAGACAGACGCTAATTATGTCCACATGCACGTAAAATCAAAGTGGGCAACATGTTTAGGTTTGAAATCCTCTCACTACCCTTCATTAAGAAACAAATCCTTCTGTAGCCTTCCATAAGAGTTGATATTTATTATTACTGAGGACTGACTCTGAAGAGTACATATTTGTAAAATTTTTAAATGAAAAATTTTCATTACAGTTTGATAATATGTAAAAAAGTTGGTAAAAATATATTGTCAAAAAAGTTGTCACTGGATTCTGGTAACTTGACTGTTTTGGGGTTTTTGAAAACCTTTGTGGTGTTCATTTTGATGCTCTCTTTTATTCATGGCCAAGGATACGAGTCTTAAGCAATTCTTACTCACTACGAGTTGTTGGCCGGCAAATGTGAGCAAGACAGATTTGGACCCAGGCTGAAATATCTGGTCAGGCCCCATTCTTTTTTTTTTTTTTTTTTTTTTTTTTGTGGTATGCGGGCCTCCCCCTG
>NC_041225.1:61068306-61103573 GCF_002837175.3 Physeter macrocephalus
GCGAACCCGGTTCCCCTGCATCGGCAGGCGGACGCGCAACCACTGCGCCACCAGGGAAGCCCAGGCCCCATTCTTTAGCCGCTGTCACAGTGTAGTTCAAGCAGTGATGTGTTCATTTCTTATTCCTCACTAGTGTGAGATCACAAGGAAAGCCACCAGTAAACAGCACCAGCCAAAATTTGACTCTCATTCTATTGGGCTGCTGTTGAGTAGATCCAGTTTTATTTGTATTAATGATTAAATTAGATTTCGTCCATGTACAGCTGCATGTTTTTGGCAGTATCTCATATTTTCTTATGAAATCTAATATCTAGTAGCTCAAAGTAAAGAGTAATAAATAATCCTACACCTTAAATTCAGCAGGTTTTTTTTCCCTCTCGTATTCATAATAAGGCCATGGCTGCAGTGCACCATAACCAAGTGTATAATTTTTAAAATATCAAAGCATTTGCAGTTTTTCCAATTTCTGTTGTAAAAGTCATCAGTACAATTTTACATTATTCTTTATATTGACTGATCTAAAGATTTGACTATTAATTTAACCAGCATTATTATACTTTTCCTCTAGAGTAAATCAAAGCTCTTTAAATGAATTGATCCCTTACTGTCCTATAACAGTAAAGAGTATACAACAATCATATTTTTCAGACGACATTGCACAGTATTGTCAATACTTGAAGAAGAGAAGAACAGCTGTTGTCTAGTGAGTGGTTAACGGTAAACACCCCCTGCTGATTCAAAGAAACATAGGCACCCTACTTTATTATGTATGTGTAAGTAGAGCTCAGTAGAAAATATGGTCAGATTTCATGTATATTTCATAGAACAACAACAGCATTTTCCACTTTTGACTAAAACAGCCCTAAGAGCCCACCCTAATAAGTAACTTATACGATGCCATATGCCCTGAAGGCATGCAATAAATATTAGCTGATGATGAGAGATGAATATCCTTGCTTTTCAGTTCCGCACTTGAGATAACCAAGCCTTTTAGGTAGAGTTCATTAATATCTGGTGGTCTTCTACATTCCTAAGGGAATACGACTTTGAATTATCTCATCATAGATAAATTTGTAAAGTCACAAAAGTAGTAGTCCCAGTTTTGGACTTGGGAAATGACATTTCACTGAGTAATGTAAATTACATGGTAATGTGAATGCTCAATTCTACTGGCCATTTAAGTCTAATGTGTAGGCATCTGGGGACTCTGATATACTCATTTACTTGTAAGTGAGAACCTTCGGTGCTCCTGGCAGTGCTATTTGTTGGCATCATTTGTCGCATAATTAGTGCAATAGTGGATTTAGAAGTTAAGTGTCAGCCTTTGGCTGGAATTATCTGCTGGCCAAAAAACCTTAGCCATTTTCTTGTTTGGGGTTTTTTAATTGGAAAAATTAATTTAATTTATTATTCATATATACAGTACATTTGTTATGATTCCTTTGTTTAAAATGGGACAGAATATGAATTAAAACCAAATACAGTCTTAAAGGCTCCAGAGTAAATTAGAAAGCTGGTTTCATACATCTTCAAAAATGATGGTTTTAAATTTTATTATCTGATTGAGTATTTCACCTCAGTTAATACTGGAGATGTTGACAGATAACTAGACATTTCTATTTAGACATTTATAATTAGTCTGTTTATTTTTCATAGTCATAAAAATAAATGATACAGTGTTGGACACTGTTCATTTTTCATAAATGGAAAAGGAAATAGTATAGTGTCGGGAACAAAATACTTGGGAAAAGAAATAAAAAGTGGACGTGTACAGCTCATTGTGTGAGAAGGGATGGATTCAAGGAATTCATTCTTTCGTGTTTAACTTAGTTTTCTCCATGTAGGCATGACAAAAGCTAAGAGAAAGAGTAACGAAGCCCTATTTTTGTGAAAAAAGACAAAAAACAAACAAAAAGAAAACACAAACATATTTATATAGATTTACAAAAAATATACTTGAAAGCTGCATACCAAAATTATTAACAAGATTACCTTTGGGGATCAAGCCTCTAACCAGAGGGTCTTTTCTTTTTTTATTTTACATACCTCCATATTATTTGAATTTATTTTGACGAGCATGTATTATCCTTATAATTAAAAAATATTAAAGAAACAAGCAAAAAGAGAGGAGGGGAACCGAGACAGAGACAGAGAGAGAATATGAAGGGCTATAGGAAGTCAGAGAAGGGCTAGAGAGGCAAGTACTAGGGCTCAGAACTGGATTCTAACACATCGTTCAGACCTTGCTGGCTGTGGGGAGAGGGTGGAATCTTCTTGCCAGAAGAGAAATCAAGAGCCCAGGCCAGTGGGGAAGAAGTGGGGGCCTGTGTGAGGAAGAGTAGGACTGTAGAGTGGCATGTTGTGGAGTAAGATTGGAAAGGTAAGGTGATTCATTATGGAGAAAGCTTGAAATTAAGGCGTCAGTGATCATGGAGTATAGTTAGGATATGAGCATTTTGTGGCAAGAGGTTTAACCTGGGAGCCCTTGGGAGTTCAAGTATGTGTTTCTATTAAGAGAGATCAGTCATAGTGAGCCTTTATTATTATCATTATCATTAATAATAATAAATAGTATTATAAAAATAATTTAATAATTATTATTATTACTATTTATCAGAAAATAAGCAATGCTTACCCTCTCTAGACAGCTTCACAGCTTCAGTACGGTGATGCAACTTCAGGTTGCAGAGTTGGCTGGGTTATATCAACATTTAGAAATGTAGCAATTCATTTTCTTAGTTTTGTTGATGATCCATGTAAAATATTTTATAAGTTGTCTTATACGAGGTTATGCTTTTACATGTAGAAATTGAAGTATAAGAAGCTATTTATTAGCTAATGGAATGGGTTGATTAATCTTTTACTGAACTGCATCAATATATATATAGACAGAAACTCACATATACATTCTCTATGTAAGGTTAAGATCTATATAGCTAAATATATTCATTAGTATCACTTAGGAGATGCTCTCTCTTTTTTCATGTTTCTTTGGCAAAAGCTAGCAGTTCTGTTCGCAGTGGTTTTGATGATAAAATCCTGTAATTCAAGAGGCTGGCTTATTCAACTAAACAACTGCTACCTTGGGCAATGCTGGACCAACTGTGAGGGGTCTGTTTTCTTGAGACCTGGAAAGCTGTTCCTTTGCTAAACAATAGAATTGTTGATTTCAGTGATTTAATTCCTCTTTTGGCTAAAGGCTGCTGAATGAAAACAGTGCTTATTTGGGAATGAATCTGTTGCTAAGGCAACTGATATCTCCTTAATTATTGGCCAGTATTCCCATATGAGATTGTTGGAAATAACCAAATTATCCTGAGCACTTTCAGGTCTTGAATTTGGTGGTGATGATAGGTCATGGGGAAAGAATTTCTCTCCAGTATATAATCAGAAATCTCCCATTTGGGTTGGCATAGTGAAGGTACTATGTTTGGGGTGGGGGTAAAACTATAGGTAACCATATCATAATTGCAAAATATCTTGCATTGTAAGAGATCTTGTTACTTAAGACTAGTTGTAGTTATGTGATTAATGACCTATGTTCAGTCTTTTTTTTTAAATTGAATTCTTTGACATCTGTAAGAAAACATAATATGTATAATCAGTCATTTATCCTCAAGAATGGGCAAATATAAGGAGAAACCTGCAAATTCTACTTATAAGTAATTATGCTGGCAAGGACTGTCTTCAGCACTGTCTGCAGCCATTTATGTGAGTGTATCTAGTGGTACATATGCTGACCTTGGTGAGTGACCTCTCTGCCTCTTACTTTATAGGATCATATAAAAGACCTATGGTTTCTTGTCTCTCAGCAGTGAAGTTGTTTGATCATTTAAAATTAATTGAAGCTTTGAGATAGTCTCAAGTTCTATTGTATTCATATCATGCTTACTTCATAATTGTTCTCTGGTGTGAAGGACATAGTAAGAAATCAGTAAAATTCTTACAAAATGGGATTTGTCGTTATAATTTTATTGTATGTCTTATAAATACTCATTGTGAATCACAGAGATCATACATTATCTCATGTCCTTACAACAAAATGGGAATTTACTGTACTTGTCCTCTGACAAGCCTGGTGAACATTGATGAAATTCTTCTAATATTACTCAGGTTGTCCCAGATCTTCTAGTTGAGTGAATGTGAGGTTCTGACATGTGACTGTGATTTTTTTGTCCTGTGGAACCATGTGAATTTTGCAGCAGTCTCACATGAAAGGCTTTTGGCACAATAGTACTGGGTAAAATCTGCTTTGTGATACTTTTGGATGGTTATGGTCCTTACTCAGGATTAGTCTTTCCATGTTTCATTCATAGAGATGACACATTGGTTTTACGCTTAGGGTAGAATTGAATATGAAGATTTGTACTACGTATTGGAACAATACTTGAGTTGGATTTCACGTACATATTTATTATCTATTCTAGACTTTCAGAATTTCACTCTTCATTTTAGCCTCAAAGCTTACTTCATAGCTTCAGGAAGTAAATACAAATAAGATTTACTGATGAAAATATTAAAATACATGAACAGGGACAATAGCCTGCAACACTGTTGACTAAAACATAAGCTCAAAGCCACAGAATATAGGTTCAAATTTGCTGCAGTCTCTACGTGTGTCTTCAACATCATTAATCTAGTTCTCATGCCTGGGTTTTGCAATATCTACCAAAGTTCTTCCATCTAAGGCTGATAATATAAACATACAATTAACTCCATGATACATTTTTCATTACCCTCCTTTAAGAAAACTCTTTTGGGGCTTCCCTGGTGGCACAGTAGTTGGGAGTCCGCCTGCCAATGCAGGGGACACGGGTTCGGGCCCTGGTCCGGGAGGACCCCACATGCCGTGGAGCGGCTAGGCCCATGTGCCACAGCTGCTGGGCCTGAGCTCTGGAGCCTGCGAGCCAAAACTACTGAGCCCGCATGCTACAACTGCTGAGGACTGTGAGCCTGGAGCCTGTGCTCCACAACAAGAGAAGCCACTGCAATGAGAAGCCCGCACGCTGCAATGAAGAGTGGCCCCCACTCGCCGCAGCTGGAGAGAGCCCGCGTGCAGCAACGAAGACCTGATGCAGCCAAAAATAAATAAATAAAATAAATTAAAAAAAAAAAAAAGAAAACTCTTTTGAGCTTATGTCTTATTTTAAATATGTTTAAGTCTGAACTATGAGATGTTATTCTTTGAAAAGCATTTCTGTGCTTTATTTTTCAATTCCACAATACACAATATTTATAAAATTTTCCAAGATATTTGTTGTAGTTATCTATCTTATGAGATTACTTTTCTGGATTATTGTAAGAAAAAATATATTTTTCTAAGATTATACAAAAAGAATTCTCTTTGTTTAGATCATAAAAGCTTGATCCAGATTATTGCATATATTAAATTCTATGCATATCAATCCATTAATTTGTTTTGTCATATAACAGTTGATTTCATTTTCCAACAAAAATATAGCATTTCACCATTTTCTCAAATTCATTGAAGATTAAAGATGTAGAGTATATTTTGTTAGCATTTCCTTAGCTCTTTTTTTTGAAACTTATATTTGTTTTGTTTTCTGGGGCCTTGTAGTTAGTACTAACTTTCAATTTGCTTAATATATATGAATGTATTTGATGTGAATATTATATACATATTTATGAGAAATCTTAATCTTTATATACATATATATAACAATGTTCTTTTTCTTTCTGCAAGGGTAGTTTTTTTTTCCCCAAACTAAGCCTAGTTAATTGTTTAGTCAGTGGTTTATTTCTCTTTGTTTATAACCGTGCTTAGTATCTTTCGAGAAAGCATTGACATGCTATACTACTAGATACTTTCATTGGGTGAGATAGAACTGTTGACTGTATGTTATGTGTGTGTGTACCAGAGAATGTAAAAGAAGAAAAGAGAAATGGTCCATCACAATTTTGAAAGGTACAGCTGAAAGTGTTACATATTTCTGTTGAACCTAGAACTGTAATTTGGAGCAGGAGTAAAGAAATAGACTTGTAAATTGTAACTTTTCTATACCATGGTGCATATAGCACATCTTATTCCATCTTTTCTTGATACATTCTCCAACTGGTAAAATAACTTCCATGTAAGTTTTAGCTCAACCATGACTGAAACAAATTCAAACACTGGTTCTACTTGAGATTTTTATTTTTATTTTTTTTGGCTGCATTGGGTCTTTGTTGCTGCGCGCGGGGGCTGATCTTCGTTGTGGTGCGCGGCCTTCTCATTACAGTGACTTCTCTTGTTGCGTAGCATGGGCTCTAGGTGCGTGGGCTTTAGTAGTTGTGGTACGTGGGCTCAGTAGTTGTGGCTCACGGACTGTAGAGCACAGGCTCAGTAGTTGTGGCGCATGGGCTTAGTTGCTCCGCAGCATGTGAGATCTTCCCAGTCCAGGTCTTGAACCCGTGTCCCCTGCATTGGCAGGTGGATTCTTAACCACTGCACCACCAGGGAATTCTCACCCTTGAGAATATTTTTAAGGCCCCTTCGAATGTCTGAATTAGACCATACATTAGAAAATGTAAAGGTCATATAAGGCTTGCCTCTGGCAAAAATCATCAAATGGATACACATTTACCATTGATGTTTCCCAACTTACCAGCCATATCTCATCAACTGAATTATCTTTTCCTCCCATAAACCCTGCCCCAGTGATCTTGTGCATCCTCTGCCCAATTAGGATCCTTTTCTCCATGACTCTCCAGACTGCTCTCTTTCTCCTATTACCTTTCTGCACTCCAAGCCTTCCGCATTTTCCATGCCCTTGCACCCTTTCCATTTCTTTTTTTTTTTTTTAATTTATTTATTTTTTTGCGGTACGCAGGCCTCTCACTGTTGCGGCCTCTCCCGCTGCGGGGCACAGGCTCCGGACGCGCAGGCTCAGCGGCCATGGCTCACGGGCCCAGCTGCTCCGCGTCATGTGGGATCTTCCCGGATCGGGGCACGAATCCCCTGCATCAGCAGGCGGACGCTCAACCACTGCGCCGCCAGGGAAGCCCTCCACTTCTTTTGAAAATTGCCGGTCGTTCACTTCAGTCCTTCTGTGTCCCATTCTCCTAGAAATTAGTCCAATGTACTAATCACCATTAATGGTTGATAATGTATTCTCCTTTTCTGGTTTGCCATGTTAATTAGAATTGTGACTTACTCAGTTTTTTAGTGAAGAACCCTTAAACGTAAACCCACTTGATGGCTCGATTTGATAGTACAGATACTATTTCAAGCTAGTTCATTAGGTATTTATTTCAAAGGAAAAAGAACACTGATAGCCTATCATGCATATTCACTTTCAAGGCAATAATTTAAGTATGAGATTTTGACTGTCCCTTAAGGAAAACTGATTTTAAAAGAGAGAAGGCAAAACTTTTTTCAATAATTATGATCTATAATACAATACACTCTAGTTGCATATTCTTAACCAATTAAATGCAAATATTTAAATGAAAATATTGTGAATTAATAGCATATACAATTTTGGGTGATAGAAAACATTTCTTTTTTCACTCATTTAATTATTTTTAGTCTTTGTGGTGATGACTGCTGGTTTTCCGTCTGCTATAATTCTGTCAGTTGTTTAGCATATATTATATGTAAACTCTCATTTGTTAAATTCTGAAGGACGCATTTTTATTCTGTTCGTGTTATTTTTCTTACCCCCAAAAAAATGCAACAAAGAAAGGACTAAAGTCTATCCATAAAAAGATTATTTCATCCTTAAAAATAAATTCCTTTCCCATATTCTATACTTCTGTTTGTTAGTGTAATGATCAAAAACTTTTTCCTGATATTTATTTAACTCCTCCCTTGCTTGTGTCATTCAGGTTTGATCCAAGAGGAAGCAACTGAAGTACTTTTTAGAAACTCTGCATTTCAAGATTATTAGTTGTAGGAGTGTGAAGGAAAGCAAGAGTAAAGAGGATATAATGCATAAGATAGAGTACTCTTTCCTAAGACATTTATGGTCTATTGGGAAACCAGATTACTACATCTAAAGCAACCTATTAGCAAGCCAGGGTAATTTTAAGTTCTAAGACATGTGGAAAGGTTAACAGTATCAGGCTTCAGTGAGAAAAGAGAAATTACAACAGGCTTGAGATGTCAGAGAAGTTTAGGCTGAAATTTGATGGACAAATGAAAGGGAAGAGGACATTTGAGAGGGAAATGTTGGAATACTCCTATCACCTTTCTCATCCCAAAGGTGATATATACAACAAACTGAAAAAAAGAGAAAAAAAGATTCTTAGCTTCTAGGTTTCCTCACTGGTCCACAGGAAGCCTGTCTAAAGCCAGTGGACTGGCGCCTTCTATTTGTAAGCACTCTGTTCTAGTAAGCTCGGACAGTTATTACAAAATACCATAGATTGGGTGGCTTAAACAACAGAAATGTATTTCTCACAGTTCTGGAGGCTGGGGAAGTCTAAAATTAAGGTGCTGGCCTATTCAGTTCCTGGTACATAGACGTCCATCTTCTTGTTATGTCCTCACATGGCCTTTCTTTGGTGCCATGAAGAAGAGAGATCTTGTGTTTGTCTCTCTCTTTCTCTCCTAAGCTTTTTTGGGGTATAATTGACAAATAAAATTGTAATGTATTTAAAGTGTACAATATGATGATTTGATATACCTTGTGAAAGGATTCCCACAGTTGAGTTAATTAACACATCCATCACCTCACATATTTACCTTTTTTAAAAAATTTATTTATTTTATTTATTTTTGGCTGCGTCGGGTTTTAGTTGCGGCACATGGGATCTTCATTGAGGCATGCAGGATCTTTCGTTGCAGTGCACGGGCTTCTCTCTAGTTGTGGCATGCGGGTTCCAGAGCACGTGGGCTCTGTAGTTTGCAGCACATGGACTCTCTAGTTGAGGTGCGCAAGCTCAGTAGTTGTGGCATGCTGACCTAGTTGCCCCGTGGCATGTGGGATCCCAGTTCCCTGACCAGGGATTGAACCCATGTTCCCTGCATTGTAAAGCGGATTCTTTACTACTGGACCACCAGGGAAGTCCCTCACATATTACCTTTTGTGTGTGTGTGTGAAAACACTTGAGTTCTACTCTCTTAGCAAATGTCGATCATACAATGCAGTATTATCAACTATAATCACCATATTATACATTAGCTCCTCAGACCTTTTTTATCTTACTACTGAAAGTTTTCCTCTTTTTATAATGACACTAATCCTGTCATGAGGGCACCACCCTCATGACCTCATCTAAACCTAATTACCTCCCAAAGGTCCCAGTTCTAAATACCATCACATTGGGGTTTAGTGTTTCAGCATTGATTCTGGCAGGACACAATATTCAGTCTATAACACTCCCAGAGCTCATGTTTGCTATGCTCAGTCCTACCTTTCCTTTGCCTCCTTGTCTTCCCTCAACACCCTGGGAGATAAGATACACTGCAAAGATGACTGTAGGACTTATTCCAGACTTAGTTTAGGGCCCTTCCTTTAGCTTTACATAGTTGTATTAGTTCAGAGTTTAGATATTTATAAATGTTTTTGGATTTATGTTTAACTATTTTCTCAAAATTACCTTTTTGAAGAAATTGGTTCACCTTATAATCCATAGAAGTAAATATTTGGCTTTAGATAAATGCAGTTTATTTATTTAACAACTACTTAATAGATGCCTATTATATGCTCTTTTCTGAATTTTTGGCCTAGGAGTTTGTTCAATTTTCCTGTCCCTATACTTACAAGGGCAGATTTTGGTGGGGCATAAAAGCACTTGCTGTGAAATAGTTATAATTATTACTGAATACATATTTTTAAAGAACTTTCATATACCTTTTATCCCCCTCAAACTCTTATTGTGCATATAATTATGTGCAAAGTATTGTGCTAGGTCAGGGGTTTATAAACTTTTCCTTAAGGAGCAGATAGTAAATATTTTAGGCTTTGTGGGCCATTTGGTCTCCATTACAACTACTTGACTCTGCCACTGTAGCAGGAAAGTAGCCATGGACACTACGTAAACAAATGAATGTAGCAGTGTTCTAGTAAATTTTTATTTACAAAAATAAGAAGCCAACCTACAGGCCTGACTTTGCTGGGTGTGCTAGGTGATGGGGCTACAAAGATGGATATGACATGATCTCTATCTTTGAGGCATTTATAGTGTAGCTAAAGAGACAGATTCATGAGAGAGAATTTCAGTGTGTTGATAAATGCCAAGATCAAGGTAATGCTTGGGGTACTCTGAAGCACAAGGTAGGGGCACATATCCTCTTTTGGAGGTTCAAGAAAGGCTTTTTGGAGGAGGTGAAGGAAGGATAAGAGTTAATCAAATGAAGCAAGGTGGAAGATAAAAGGAGCAGCATGAGCAGTGACACTGGTTGGGGTTGAGTGGTGGTGGGCATCTGCTAATAGTGTAGCATCACTGAAGTATCCAGAGCCATTTGTCCAGTAGCAGGATTGAAGAATTAGATGGGGCCAAGTCATGGGAAAGCCTTGTATGGTGTGCTCAGGAACTTATAACATTAGATTAGAAAATTTTGAGTTACAGGTGCTTCTGGGACAACCAAAGGTGTGTATGCCCAGCTGAGTTTGAAAGTACAGTCCTAATAGAGATTGGGAACCATTATCATCTACATAGTTGTTAAAATCATGAATGTGGATGAGATTACCTTGGAACTGGGTAGAAAGTAGAGAGCAGGGAACAAAGGACAGAGCCTTGGTAAACAACTGATGCTTAGGGAGTGGGCAGGGAAGGGTAAGCCCAAAAGAAGAGTCAGAGAGAGGAGAGTGGTAAAGAGCATTGTCATAGTAGCCAGGTACACTTATCGGGGTACAATGTGGCTAAGCTACAGTGAAAACAAAAATCATAAACAAGAAACACCGAAATCTCAAGGGCTAACCACAAAGGTTAATTTCTCTTCATACAAAGTCCTATGCAGGTTGGGTGATCATCTCCATCCTTGAAGTGTACTTTGTAGAACTTGGGTTTCAAGTTTGCCATGGTGACATTGGCAGGAGAAGAATGAGATGAAGGAGGGACACCAGTTCTTTGCTGCCTTGGTCTGGACTACTTGGACTAGAGCTAGTCACATGGGCACAACCTAAATGCAAAGGAGGCTGGGAAGTACAGAGGACTGCAGGAGCAATCATAGTCTTTATCTTATCCGGAAAGTAACGAGATACAAAAAGCAGTGGGCAGACAGTAGTATCAGTACAATGGAAAGGTCCACCTGAGGAAAGAATTTAACAAATTTTAAGAAATGTAAGAATGGTCCAGATAGGGATGCCATTGGCATTCAATTTTTTTTCTAGTGAGCACCTCCGATTTTCCTTGGAAGCTTCTTATTATGTCAGAAGGAGCTTTGTGAATAGAAGAAAGAGGAGGAAGAGATGATCTTCCTGCTAAAATGGGAACATGCTTTTTTCTGCTTAGACAATGGAAAGCAAGTCATGGCTCAGTTTTTTGTTTTTTAAGGGTCAAAATTTAGATTGCCGACATCTATCCTTCTCCCATTATAGAACAGGTTTAAAAATACATAATTTTCAGGAAAATGATCAGTAAGAAGATATGTGGAATTTTATTTTTTTCATAGTGCAATAGTTATAATGCCCTAATTTGTTTAAGAAAAAAAAAACAAAGCTCCAGCCGAGTAACCAAAAGATTGGTTCCTGGTTGAGACTATAATGAAATAGAATAGACCGTGTTGAAATAGAATATATTGGAATCTATCACATACAGTAAGGGTAAGTATTGTTTTTTGAAACTTTTCTTTCAGTTACAGGTGTGTGTGAATGTTTATGTGTTTATTCTTATAAAAAAACATTTCTTACTGTGGGTCATGGACAAAAAGAGGTTGAAAGATACTGGAGTAGATATCTTGCTGGGATTCAGGGTGTAGGTCAAGACTGCTTTTGACTTATGAATAGATGCATCCCTCAGGCTAGACCCTGGAGCTGAGTGAGAGAGGACTCCAGGCGAGAGGAGATATTACAATCAGAAAAGGGGAGGAGGAGATGTCTGACCTTGAGAAAGCAGTGTATTTTGGTAGAAGGCATGTGGGTGTCAGAAAAGAAGATGGTCCTGGTTATCTGGAGGCCAGCCTACTTGAAGGAAGACATCTAGGCAAAGTGCCTGTGTGCTTTGTCAGCTGTTTTGGTTATTGATTCCTTGCATAATAAACTGCTTCTGAACGTAGTGGATTAAAGCAACCATTTTATTTTGCTTGTGATTTTATGGGTTAAAAATTTGGGCGGGCTTCCCTGGTGGCACATTGGTTAATAATCCACCTGCCAATGCAGGGGACACAGGTTCAAGCCCTGGTCCGGGAAGATCCCACATGCCACGGAGCAACTAAGCCTGTGCGCCACCACTACTGAGACTGCGCTCTAGAGCCCGCGAGCCACAACTACTGAGCCCACGTGCCACAACCACTGAAGCCTGTGCACCTAGAGCCCATGTTCTGCAACAAAACAAGCCACTGCAATGAGAAGCCCGTGCACCGCAATGAAGAGTAGCCCCCGCTCGCCACAACTAGAGCAAGCCCGCGTGCAGCAACAAAGACCCATTGCAGACAAAAATAAATAAATAAAGTAAATTAATTAAAAAAAAAAAAAGAATTTGGGAAAAGCTCAGCTGGCCAGAGAAGATGGCTCTTCACCCACATGTCAGATGCCTCAGAGCTCTTTGGCTACTCTATCTCCACATATGTTGTCATCCTTCAGGGTCTCTCCAGGTGGCTGGACCTTTTTTTTCTTATAGCATGGTGGTTTCTGGGTAGTCACATTTCTTACATGGCAGTTGGCTTCCAATAATGAGTGTTTCAAGAGACAGGAAGTAGAAGTTACCAGTATGTTAGGGCCTGAGCCCAGAAACTGGCACAGTGTTATTTCTACCATATTCTATTGGCCCACCCAGGTTCAAGGGGAAGGGAAATGGACTTTACTTCTCAATGGTACCATTATCAAATAATTTGAGGCCACCTTTAATGTGCTACATTGGCCAATCTGTAGTGATTATTTTAGAAGGGTAACCCTCTCCTAAAATAATCTAGTAAGGTTTTTTTGCTGCTTTTATTGGAATTATTAAGATCAGCAATAATTATTATGTTAGTTCAACTATTTTAAACTTTTTTTATTGTTTCCTTTTTCCTTTTATTTTAATTACAATTTTGAATGAGTTATAGATTCACATGCGATAGTAAGAAATAATACAGAGAGATCCCATGTACCCTTCACCTAGTTTCCTCCTGTGGTAACCCTTGCAAAATAATAGTACAATATTACAACCAGGAAATTGACATTGATATAATTTACCAACCTTATTCAGATTTTTCCAGTTTTACGTATATTCACTTGTGTATGTGTGCAAGTGCATATGTATTTAGTTCTATGCAATTTTATCATATGTAGGGATGTGTATCCACCACCACAGGCAAGATATAGAACACTTCCGTCACCACAAGTATCCCTCATTTTGCCCTTTCATAACCACATCTACCTCCTCTCATTCCTAATCTCTGGCAACCACTAATCTGTTCTCTACATCTATAACTTTATTTCAAGAATGTTATATAAATGGAATCATATGGTATATAACCTTTTGGTATTGGCTTTTTTTTACTTTATTTAAGCATAATTCCCTTAAGATTCATCCTCATTGCTATATGTAACAATAGTTTGTTCCTTTTTACTGTTGACTGGTATTCCACGGTATGAATGTACCATAGTTTGTTTAGCCATTCACTTGTTGAAGGACATCTTGGTTGTTTCCACTTTGGAGTATGAATAAGACTATGAACATTCATGTACAGTTTTTTTAATATGTTTTTATTTCTTTGGCATAAATACTTAGTAGTGCAATTGCTGGATTGTATGACAATTGCATTTTAGTTTTAAATTGCCAGACTTTTTCAACTATATCATTATTCATTTCCAATGCATGAGTGATTCAGTTTTTCTGCATCCTTGCCAGCATTTGGTATTATATTTCTTATTTTAGCCATTTTAATAAGTGTATAGTGATATCTCATTATGGTTTTAATTTGTATTTCCTTAACAGCTAATGATGTTGAAGATCTTTTCATGTGCTTATTTGCCATCTATATATTCTCTTTGGTGAAATATCTGTTCATGTCTTTTGCCCATTTTCTAATTGGCTTTTTTTTGTTTGTTTTTTTTACAATTGAGTTTTAAGAATTCTTTATATTTTCTACATACTAGTTCTTTGTTGGATATCTAGTTTGTAAATATTTTCCTTTAATCTGCAGCTAATCTTTCCATTCTAATAGAATCTTTTGCAGAGCAAAGATATTTAATTTTGATGAAGTCCAATTTATCTGCTTTTCTTTGTGGATTGTGCTCTTGGCGTCAAGTCTAAGAACTCTTCTTCTACCCGTAGATCCTGAAATTTTTTCTCCTATGTTTTTGCCTAAATTTTATAGTTTTATATTTTACATTAAGTCCATATTCCATCTTGAGTTAATTTTTGTATATGGTGTGAAGTTTTGGTTGACATTCATTTTTTTGCTGATGGAGGTCCATTTGCTCCTTTAAGTTTTTAAATGCAGTGCATTTAAAAATGTCTCAGATAAGTTAAGGAGAAACAAGAGGTTTTAATCTGTGCTTGTTCCAAGGAAAAGAGGGAACAGAAAATGACTAGATGGCTAAATGGTGGGAGTATAAAAGGGAGATGACTGAATAAGGAAAGTTAAAATTCAAGGAGAAAGAGCTGAGAACTACTTGTATACCTCATCCCTTCTGCAGAATATATATATTTCTATTCAAGAGGTTTTCTCATTCTTTAAGGATTTTGTAAAATAAGTGGATGATTTTCTTCCTGGTATATGAGACAGTTTTCAGAGATTTTTATTTAAATATATTATTTTTCTGATTTGTTCTGGATTATACTTGATTTTTGACATTCAGGGATAATAGCAGTTTGTTTTCGTGAACACCCATGTAATTTATTCTTTATTTGTTGGGGTTGAAATTATGTTAAAATCCTGATTATGATCTGGTCAGAAGTAAGCCCCATTTCTCATTGCAGGGGGACTTTATAAATATAGATACCCACAAACCCAAAATTTTAGTGCTAGTGATGAGTAATAACATGAGGTGTTTCTTGTAGTATAAATAGTTCAAGACATGCATCTCGTATACCAAATTGGGTTTCTGTAATGAGTCTACTTTACTAATTTTCCACCAAAATTAACTCTGTTTAAACCATTCTTGCTTTTTGTCATATTTCAAAATGTGTTAGCTAATATTACTTTAAATAATCAAGGTATCATTTTTATCTTGCAAATTTATGCTGATCAAAAAATTTTCAAATTTGAAATGTTTATAAAAATGACTGTGTGACAGAATGGCAAACATAGTCTTTAAAATGTTTTAATTTAAAAGCTCACAAAGCATTTAGAAAGGTAGTGCCTACCAGAAAAGCATTATCTTCAATATTATTTACCTGTTCATTGTGGAATTCATAAATTTGTTCACTTTTTTTTTGAAATTTGAATATATGGGTCCTTATCATCAGAAAGGAATAGAAAAATGAAGGCAGTCTGGAGCTGAATAGAAGTTATTAATGAGCTTAGCTTTGACTGAAATGACAGATTAATGGCTAAATTTTCTTCTATAACAAGTCTGTTAAAACTTCTAGCTTGCTTCAGTAAATTCTTTTTGTCATTACAAATTGAAGGCAAAAGGCAAAGTAGTTTTAATTTCAATTTTGATATTCAGACCTTAAATCTTTAGTGACCTTCATTCAGAACAAGGACTGGTTGTACTTCTTTGGAGCACTTAAAAAAAAGTCTTATGGACATTATGAATCATGTAACACATAACATTTTCTTCTTTGTATTGACTATAAAAAAAACACTGAATCAAATTGGTAGGCTATATACTGGTATGCTGTACTATGTGGTATGCCTTTTCTGTAACTATCCTGACTTAGTCTCATTTTTTTTCTTATGCTGTTTGCCCTGATTTCCTCATCATTTTAGAAATTCTATTGATAATAGTAATAATGATTAATAATTCATATTTATTTAGTGCTTTTTTAAGCACTCTACAAATGTTAAATTAAATGTTTAATATCCCTTTGAGATAGGTATTTTCATTATCCCCATTTTACTGATGAAGTGTAGAGCAGTGCTACTCAAAGTTCAAGTCTGCAATGAAATTAGGAATTTGTATAGAATGGAATCAACTTTCTGCTTCCTTCGTCAAGAAAGTCATGCTATAAAAAAATTATCTGTTGAACTAAACAGTGTGCCTATTGACACAGTCAGTTTTCATTCTATGCAAGGAATTTAGTCACAGGCTGGTAACAAACAGTTCATTGCCAGACTGGATGTTACTGAACCAAAACTTGGGTCCGTTCACCCGTACGCATTAAAGCCAATCTACTGACACCAGGTTGTGGTGAAGAAAAGTGCAGTGTTTATTGCAAGGAGCCATACAAGGAGTCCGGCATGGGTAATGCTCAAAAAACCCTAACTCCCTGATGGGTTTCAACAAAGCACTTTTAAAGGCAGGGTGAGGGGCAGAGGGTCGCCGGGTATGTGATCAGCTTGTGCGTAATTCTCTGATTGCTTGATGGTGAGGTAACAGGGCAGTGTCACAGGGGTTAACATTATCAATCCTTAGGCACCAGTAGGTCTGGGGGCTATGTGCTCATGGTCATCAAGTAGTCAGTTTCTTCCATTTGGTGGGGGGTTTAGCATCTGTGAAACAACTCAGGAAATGTGCATCAGATACTATTATCTAGGTACTTCAGAGAGGAGCTAAAGCAGAGGATATGAGGGACAAGGTCTGTCCCAGGAAAGCCCCATAGGGTCCTGCTCGGTTACATGGAGACCAAACTTTGAATAGCAATGTTCCAGAATAGTGTTTCTCAAACTACCTGTGATGAAGGACCATTGAGAGTGGATTTCTTTTTAAATGTTCAAAACTTGTGGGCTGATACTTTCATAAAATACAGTAAAAACATTGTGGTAATGTCAAAAGTTTCTACGTATTTTCTGTAATTACCTTGTTTTAGACCAATAACAAACAATTTTCGAACTGGCTTGGGCAGACCATGCTTTGAAAAGCACTAGTATATAGCATATTTGTGTATGAATTGTGATTCTAGATTCTAATGAGAATTACAGTATCTTATTCAGTAATAATATATGAGGATTGTCTGATTTGCATATGTGTAAACCTATGGCCACATGGTGGAGAATAGCAGAGTAAACATCTAGGTATTAATCCTGTCTAGGATAAACACCACTGGTTTAACCAGTTTGCATACGGCCAATCAGAGCCAGGGAGTGAGTACGTATACAGGGCAGAATACCTGTAGGAAAACTGTTCACGGAATGGGAGTTTCCCCACTACATAGTTTAAGAACCCTGCATCAACAGGTGAATGGATAAAGAAGATGTGGCACATATATACAATGGAATATTACTCAGCCATAAAAAGAAACGAAATTGAGTTATTTGTAGTGAGGTGGATGGACCTGGAGTCTGTCATACAGAGTGAAGTAAGTCAAAAGGAGAGAAACAAATACCGTATGCTAACACATATATATGGAATCTAAGAAAAAAAAATGTCAAACTGATTCACTTTGTTGTAAAGCAGAAACTAACACACCATTGTTAAAGCATTGTAAAGCAATTATACTCCAATAAAGATGTTTAAAAAAAAAAGAACCCTGAGTCTTCACACACAATGGACTTGTTCTCACTGCAGGAAAGCATGATTTTCTGATTTCCTCAAACTTAAAGGTTGAGTGTCAGGTTGAAAGTTCTGAACTTCACCCTGATGAAAGCCCTAATACAAGATCTCATCCACAGTGAGAAAGGAGAAGCGGGAACCTACAAGGGACCGTTGTGGATATCCACCTACAGGTTATAGTACTGTGACTCTTTTCCTTACCCCAAAGAAGTGTGTGTTCTCACTTCCCCTCCCCCCATCTCCCTTGCCTTGCTTTTCTTTTTCTTGTTTCCATAGCACTTCTCTTCTAACATCACTACACAATTTGCATACTTAGGTTTTGCCTCTTGTATCTCCTTGTAATTTCAGACTTTAGAACAGTGAGATATGAAATACAACATTCTGAGAATTTTCTCTGCTGGTGGGTGGAGGAGGGTGCGCCCAGCGAAGTTGCTCTTTTCATCGCCTTCCTTAATTAAGTCAGCTGTGGCACTTGTGGTTCCCTGTGCTACCGCTTCCCAAGGAGCTCAGACTCCAGGCTGCCACTACCTTGCAGGACAAAAATCCTATCCTTGGCCATTTCCATATAATTTTATACATCAAACAAATTTTTTTTCTCTTTATGTTTTTTTCTCTTTAAGGACGCAGTAGTGTCATGGTTAAAAACAGGGCATAAAGGTATTAGCTCCTCTCCTTAACCAACATTTTGACTTTGGACAAATGACTTCCACCATTCTGTGTCTCATTTTTTTTTATAAACTGAGGCTAATAAATCATAGGCTTGCTGTAGAGATGAAATAAGAAAACACACATAAAGCACCTGGCATGTTGTAAGCATTCAGTGAGTGGCAGCTATTATTATTATTATCTAGCTTTTATGGATGAATTTTAAACATGGCACAAAATTGTATTTTTATTTATCTTATTTTGACAGTATACCTCTTCTTCTGACCTACATTACTGAAATTTAAAGAACGTTTTTCCTACCCTTTTATTATTGCTAGCCTTTTTCAAGAGTCCTCTACCTTTTTTGCACTGCCTCAATTCCTGGGATATGATATGTATGAACTACAGTAAAATAAAGCTAGTAGTTTTTCAATATTGGAGGTCCAACTGGTTAAAGATGACATGAAAACATATCTATACCTAAATCTATACCTGTATAAGATTTTGTTTTTGTATAAGATTTTGAAAGGTATAATATATTGCTAACTTAAGATGGTTTTATTATTCTTTAAAATTGAATTTTAATTTGATTTGTATTTTGGGGTTTTTCTTAAAATAAAATAAATATAAACAAACTTCCTTTCTCAAAGCAAATAAAATGAATGTCAGTTTTCCCAGGATCTCCTGAGGGACTTGCAATGATATGAGACACGCTGCCTCCCATCTGTGTGTGTAGAGCCAGTTCAGAAAAAAACTTTAATTACATTTGGTGTTAATGTTATTCACAAGAAGTCATGCCTTTTCATGGAGTTAAAAAACATTCTGATGAGAGCTTTGATAACTTCTTATATGTGTTTATTTTCATACCTGGTGCTGACTGTCGATCATAAGTTCTAAGCCATGCAGAGGGAGAAGTGCCCTCAGGCAGCTCTTCTTTGTAGCCCACTGCAGAAGGACAGCTTGCCCCACTGCCCCTCCCCCACCTGCACCCCACCCCCATTTTTCACACAGAATTAGGTGGGGACCAAAGGAGAGGGGGCTTGGAGCATAGGAGTATGGCCAGTACATAAGAGTGACTCAATAATTGTTGTTGAATTAATGAATGAACAAATGAACAAACTAAGAATATCAGAGCTAAATTTAACTATTCAGTTGTAGCAACTAGATAGCTGTCTGATACATTGTATTTCTACTCCTAATTGCTTTTTTTTTTTAATTTTTAATTTTAATTTTTTGGCAGCACTGCAAGGCTTTTGAGACTTTAGTTCCCTGACCAGGGATTGAACCCACACCCTCGGCAGTGACAGTGCAGAGTCCTAACCACTGGACCGCCAGGGAATTCTCTAATTGCTTTTATTTTTACATTTTTTCTTCCAGTTTTATTGAGATATGACTGACATAGGGCACCGTATACATTTAAGGTGTGTAGCATAATTATTTAACTTACATACATCATGAAATCATTATCACAATAAGTTTAGTGAACATCCATCACCTCATATAGATAAAAAATCAAATAAATAGAAAAAAATTTTTTTCTTGTGATGAGAACTCTTAGGGTTTATTCTCTTAACAACTTTTATATGTAACTTATGTTGGTGTTAATTATATTTGTCAGGTTGTGCATTATATCCCTTCTACTCCTAATTGTTTTTAAATTTTGGTTATCCTGCTTTATGGATACTTTAATATTATAAGCTCCCTCTCATATTTGTACAATAAGACTTAAGCAAGATTGGTTTCAAGTGCCTGGTGTACATGCAAGGAGAGCTCCTCTTGGGACTCAGGGCCAGTTCCAACTGTGCCTTGCTCTAAATGCAGCCTGCAGCGCTCGATTTATTCTGACAGTCTATAATAGACCACCAGAAAGGGTGGGACAGACATTTCCCCCAGCTTCCAAGACAGAAGAGAAAATGTTAAAAAGAAAATCCCTCAGCACTTAGAGAAATCAGAGGGTGAATGGTTATGTACAGGCCAGCATGAAAATCACCACAAAAGGAGATGAAGAAACTGAATTAGTTGTCCAGGGTTAGGATCTGTATCCAAGAAGGGCAAATGTTTTTAGGAGTGCGATTAAATTTACTTAATCAGTTTGTGCCAAATAATGTACCAAAAATACCTTTGGCCAGACCTTGATGATTGGCTAGATAGAGAGAGGTTGATAGAAGGATAGCATGACATAGATGGCCCAGAATGTCCAAATATAGCCAAGGTCTCTCCTCTCTAAGGACTAAGCAAGCCTAGTGCTGCCTCGTTCTGAGAGCAAGTGAGCACTGGTTTATGGAATTTGCTAGTTTGTACCAGGTATAAAGTCAAAAGAGGGAGTGCTGTGCAGATTAATCAAGGGTGTCTAGCTCCAAAGCAAAGGATGTTGACATGGTAAGAAAGGCAAAGGAAGAACTAAGGAGATTGTAAATGCCATGAGAGCAGGGACCTTTTCTGTCTTATTCATTGCTCTGTTTTTAGCTCTTAGACTAGGACCAGACACATGGTAGATGCTCAATAAATAGTTTTGAACGACCATAGGAGCGCCTTCTGACAGATTAAGTGCAAGGTCAGTTATGTGCAAGGATTATTGCTTTATCAATTAAATTTATGCCTAGATTTCTCCCTATATCCCTCTGGAATATTTTAAGATAATTAAGTATGTATTGAAGGAGTATGTTAGGTAATTGTAGGATATAGTTGCTATGATTTATGGGGTGGGACCAGGGATGGTTTAGTATATTCACAAGAGAGGAAAGTATTGGGTATGAGGCCTGTATAGCCTCTGAGAAGTTGGGTAGCCTGTGAAGACCACCTGCTCGTTTGTACTAGGCCACATGGCAAATAGATCTAACCCCATGTACTTTTATGTTTTAATCTCTATACGTATAACTCTAAGGATGGGAGAAGGGAGTGGCTAGGAAACAGCAGAGCATCCTAGGATTAACATCGTCTACATAGTCATAACATCATCTACAAAGATTATACCTAGAAGTGAATGGGGCCTCACTGGTGGTTCCCATTTCCATAAGAGGAGATTCAATCTACTGCTAGATCAGTTCTTCAGGTGCTGGCTTTGGTGTCTGAAAAGTTTTTTAGGAAAGTGGCTCTGGTCACCAGTAGAGGCTTTTCAGGGGCTGGGGAGGGGTTAGGAGGAATTTTGGATTTGGGTATAAAGAGACTTGTGACACTGGGTCAGAGTGCTCAGAGCCTGACAAAGTAGCCCTTCAGGCTCTGGTGGGATAACTACAAAGTATGTAGAATATTCTAGAACATGGGGGTTTTGGGGAGGTAAATGACCAACAGAACAGGCAATTTATTCACCTGTCAGTCACAAATGAAAATCTTCTAGGGAAAATCTGAAATTGAGAGATCTACTCTGTTACATGAACCAAAGATATGACTTGAAAAATTGGGGGAATCATGGCATCAATGAATGAGTCAGGGAATTTGGACCGTGAATTGGTGTGGGAGGAAGGATGGTCATTTTGGTTTTAGAAATTCTGAGTTTAAAAAATGACAGCAGGGCATGTTGAAATGTGTAGTAGGTAGCTAGAAAGAACAGAGGAAAGCTTAGGCCAGAAGATGAGTTAGGGGTCATTTGCTCTTTGTCCAACTCCTCTGGGAAAGCAATGAACTGCAGACACATTTAGCCTGTTGCTACATGGATTTTTAGGCCCTTTACC
This sequence comes from Physeter macrocephalus, assembly GCF_002837175.3. NCBI lineage: Eukaryota > Metazoa > Chordata > Mammalia > Artiodactyla > Physeteridae > Physeter > Physeter macrocephalus. Next base: position 61,090,313 of record NC_041225.1, read on the forward strand.
TGTGTGTGGTCCAAGAGCACAGAGCATTGCTGTGACGAGTGGAATGGTGAGAATACAAAGCAGTGACTTCCGTTTATTAAAATGAGAGTCTAAAGAGAAAGAGTCACAGATAAGCAATTTTCTTTGCTAATTTTTTTTTTTCTTAAGAACTTCTCATTATTCTCAAGGTTCTATCAGGAAATATATGCTCGAAGCCAAACAAAAACGTCTCACTGCTTATGGAGACATGCATCAGGGTGGCCGATGGTTGAAAAAAAGAGTCTCATATAGAGCACCAAATGTTCTAGTAATCCTCCAAACCATGCCGGTTTACTTAAAATTTCTTTCACAATTCTCGTTAAACTCATGCAGTAAATAAATTAAGTACCTTTCCCACTGGGAGTTTTTTAGAAACACTTAATGAAGTAAATGCCACAGTGTTAGATCAGAGGGGAGCCATGCTATTGAATTATTTTTAGCATGCATTTCTAGCTTAATTTTTTGTTGGTTTCTTTTGATCTGGGCGCAAGTCCTAGCCAGATAATGTGGCTCAGGGAACAGAGGATAGGGTGAGAAACAGATTTGGGTTTAATGTCTAGTACACATTAACCAAGAAAAGCCATTTTTTTCTCAAAGGTTAAAAAATTTTACTTGATAAGAATGCCTCTCTAAATATCAAAATGGCCGTATTGGGCACAGCTAAAGAGACATACTATTAACTCATTACCCTTGAATGTTTGGAAAAATTCTTTATGCTTAATTTTAACTATTCTGTCCTTTTTAAAAAAAGTATTATTATGTACTATTAAAAAATAAACATACTTAACAATAAATATTTTAAACTATAGCTTAATCTTTATAATTAAGAAAGCTTTTTGAGATCTTGAAGGGCCTTAAATCATCATTAGAAGAATTAAATAATTATTATATCATAAATGTGCATAAGTGTTTGTTAATCGAATTTCTGATTTTTAAAATTCCTTAAAAAAAACTATAGGCACATTCTTTGAATAACTGAAAGCAGTTACTAAAGAAATCAAAAATTAAAGTTTTGGGGAGTAAGGACAATGTAAAAATGCATCAGAGAAGATGCATTGTGCCTGGAAACAAACTGTGTCTGGTGGGAAATCTTAAATTTTGATTAATTTACTTTCTGAGCAACTTAAGAATTAATGAAATATAAAATTAGATAAATTACAGCAATAATTTTCTACCATTGAATTGTTCAACAGACTCTTATAATTTTCCAGTGGTGTACTTTTAGAAGTATGAGATTTTCTTGTGGAAGGAAAAAAAAAAACCCAGAGATGGTTTTCTTTTTGCACGGAACTCTATAATATTTCTGTACACTGTCTCAACAGGGAGTGGTGTTCCTGATTTTAACTTGCAGTCTATAGAGAGCTCAGTCCAGCCTTTTTGCAATCTCCAGGTAGTCAGAAAGTATTGAAAGGTGTAATGGGAAACAAAGTGGAAAATGGCAGTATCCTACGTTACAGGCCAAATGGATAACCCCAAGAGAAAGATTTTGACAGCCATAAATATTTCATCTCTCAGGGCCCTGATGCTACTGTGTGAGAACAATTTAGTTGGAAAGATCATCAACAATTAGGTGACATCTCTATCACACCTTTTACTGAGTTGAAATTTCGCTGACATGAATGATAAGGGGTCTTGTTTGACATTTAACAGTTTAATTAATTTGTTTCCTAAAGTGAATGATGTTTTACACTGTGATTTTTCAATACACCATCTCCATATACTTGAATTTTTTTTCTTTTTCTTTTCTTAGGAAACCATTTCATTTTCCTTTTCACTTCATAAATTACCTACCCATCTTGACTCTGGTGCTAGCTAGTGTTTGGTGGGGCTTAGGGGGTGGGGCTAGGGTTTGGAAAATTGAGGAAGTGCTGCAGATCTTCCTCCACTATTCAGTTTTAGAGGAGAAGCAATGTAGGAGTATGGAAAAGAAAAAAGAAAACACTTTTTTTTTTTTTTTTTTTAGTAAATGTGATGTTTTGTTGTTGTTAGACCAAAACACAAGTCTTGTCTCTTTGGTCACTGTAGTCATGAAGGATCATCAAGGGGCCATTATGTGTAGTCACACCTGTCATGTGGTATAACTATCTGCACTATTCCTTATATGTTACTGACTTTATTGGTTTCTTCATACCTTCAAGGTATGTTGCATATGAATGTGATATCTGCAATGCTTGTTTTTGAAAATAAAACACATAATGTTTACTAAAGGTCACTTCTAAAACAGCTGCTGTGAAAGTAGGAGGAATAATCCAGCGTGACAATAGAAAACATGAATCTACTATGTATTCTTGCAAATAGAAATAGATTTTTGAAAAATTAGTCAACACAGTTATTTACTCTAATTGCCCCTATACAAACCTCAACCCCCCACCTTAAACTATTTCCCTTTGCAAAGAGTTTTTTTAAAAAACAAAAAACAAAGGTGTGTGGGAAAGCCACTTCTCTCCCACTTGAACCTGTAGGACATCAAGGTAAATGATACATGGGTATTCTTTAGAGTACAAGTGTCCTTCACTGTCTAATTACAATGTATATTTCTGATTGATGGAGCTTAGATGGGTAGATGTACCCAGATGAAATCGAGTGAGTGCGTGTTCGTGACAAGTGGAGTAGGAAGAATGTCTTTGAACACGTCATCCTGAAGAGACAACGCTGAAGTAGTGCAGATTGAAAACTGAAATGGGAAGATAGGCTGCAGCTTTGCGGGGAAAGACAGTCCAGGACACACCTCCCACATGATACATCTTTCCTCGTTATCTGCTCTTATTTAGTAATGGTGCTGAAAAAGTATAACAGGTGCCACTACTTTTCTCAGCTGTTTTAGGGCCAGATATGATGAAAGTGATATGGAACTGATTTTTAACTATTAAACCTCTCAGATGGATAAACTATTAATACTATCGCAAGACGCCATGAGGTGGTTCTCCATAATAGAGTGCTAGGAAGGTTGAAATTGCTGCTATTGTGTATCTCAGACTTGTTAAAGCTGTTCCAGATCCATGGTGAGGTAGATTGCTTCCTTCCACGGATGGAAATTGAACTTTTTTTCCCCTGCACATGTGTTTATAAATAAGCTGAGACATAAACTCTTCCTTTGGAACATATTTTGAAGCAGAGATGTGTGTTCATAGAGAGTATTATGTGTATTACTTAAATGTTTCTCTTTTCAGAACAGCTGGTTTCCTGTTTGTAATTTTGAACCTGTATAATTTTCATCATGATTTTCTTCTCCTCTGAACTGAAAGACCATCTAATAAATGAAGATACTTTGTATTCATTTTTATTAAGTGCTTTTCTCTGTCTGCCTTAGTACATGTATAGCAAAGTATCAATAATAATTTACTAAAGATAATTAAGCACAAGACTTGAGTGAATTTCTTCTGCCACAAAGACTTAAATGAAATCGTTGAGTCAGCATGGTTTGGATTTTAAAAAAATCTTTGACATAAGGCATAGGAGATGTATATTTACTAAATACTTTTACTATGTGCCAGGCACTGTGCTTAGAGCTCAGCATAACATTATCTCATTTGGTTCCAACAACCCAGTGAGGTAGTTTCTCTTATAGTGTTTTTATTTTGTACACAAGGAAACCAAAGCATTTAAAATCACTATGCAATACTTCCATTGATCAACACTTCCACTACACAGCAAAGGTCTACTTTCCTGGAGGTTCCAGTGACATCTCTGGTACATTCTTCCTTTAAGCCCTCACTGTTAGCCTCTAGGGTCCTAATCCAAAACCAATGCCATGTGTTTCAGATTTTGTTACAACAGTACCATACTTCCAGCAGCTAAATTTGTTCTGGTTATCTTCGTTACATTAAAAAAATCATACCAAACTTAGTGGTGTAAAACCACCACAATTTTATTATGCTCATAGATTTGGTGGATGAAGAATTTGGGGAGGGTACAGCAGGGATGGCTCTTCTCTGCTCCATGATGTCTTGGATCTTTGCTGGTAAGACTTGAATGGCTGAGGGCTGGAGGATTGTCTTCTAAGATGCTTTCTTTGCTTATGTGTCTGATACCTGAGCTGGGACCATTTAAAGTCTGGCTTAAGTGGTACTGTTGATTGGAGTACCTTTATATGACCTCTCTATGTGGCTTGGGCTTCTTCAGCATTGTGCTGGGTTCTAGGAGGGAGGGTCCTGCAAGGAGGCCTCTAGAGAGCAAGCATTACAGGAGCAAGGATCAAGCACAGGTTGTATGACGCTTCTTACCTAGCCTCAGAAGTCACAGTATTGCTTCCACCGAACTCTGTTGGTTGAAGCAGTCACAAGCCTGCCCACATTCAAGGGAAGGGGACATAGAATACCCCTCTTGATGGGAAGAGTATCAAAAGATTTGGGGTTCATGTTTTAAAATCACCCCAGGGATGGTAAAATTCTGGGGGGTAATACAGTCTGGGTTTGTGGTCCAGTAGCTTTCTTCCAACACCCCAGACCCTGACTCCCACCCATGCCTCATCCAGGAGTTTCTCCTTCCAGGGCTAACTGCATGTTTCAAGATATTATGTATTTTATTAAGAATGAGAGCATTTCTATCCAAAGGTATTATTATTATTATTATTATTATTATTATTATTATTGCCTTCCTTTTGCTAATGGTCTTCTCCTACTTATTTTTCTCATCTTCCTCCCTTTCTTCTTCTTCCTCCTTCTTCTTTGTCTTTCTTTTCCTCCTCTTCCTCTACTTCAGTGGTGCCCAACCTTTTTGGCACCAGGGACTGCTTTTGTGGAAGACAATTTCTCCACGGACTGGAGAGGGGGGGATGGTTTTGGGATGATTCAGGCGCATTACATTTATTGTGCACTTTATTTCTATTATTATTACATTGTAATATATAATGAAATAATTATACAACTCACCATAATGCAGAATCAGTGGGAGCCCTGAGCTTGTTTTCACTTGCCATTCACTGATAGGGTTTTGATATAAGTCTGCAAGCAACTGATTTATTATGGTCTCTGTGCAGTCAAACCTCTCTGCTAAAATGCAGAATCAGTGGGAGCCCTGAGCTTGTTTTCACTTGCCATTCACGGATAGGGTTTTGATATGAGTCTGCAAGCAATTGATTTATTATGGTCTCTGTGCAGTCAAACCTCTCTACTAATGCTAATCTGTATTTGCAGCCGCTCCCCTCAGATCCACCTAGATCATCAGGCGTTAGATTCTCATGCAGAGCGCACAACCTAGATCCCTCGCATGCGCAGTTCACAGTAGGGTTCTGGTACCATTCTGTGGCCCGGTGGTTGGGGAACCCTGCTCTACTTCTCTTCCTCTTTCCTTCTCCCTCATCATCTTCTTCATCATAAAGCAGTATATTCTGGGCACCCCTTAGTATCTGTTTTCATTTTTTGCTGTTGTTGTTCAGTGGTTGTTAGCTCTAAAGACATCGGAAATCTATAACATATCTCAAGCTGTAAAATCTGAAAAGAGGACAAGAACACAATGGAGAAATAAACAGGATAAAAAGCTAGAATGAATGTCAGAGAGCATTTTCAACCTGCAAGTGCACTGTATCAGTAAGGAGTAAAGTTGAAGGAAATGCTTATAAAACAATATATAGTTTGTTGTTTTAACTTCCAGGGAGATAAAGTATGAGAAGCTAGTTGGACTCCCCAATTCCCCAAGGGTAGCTGGTACATGGTATTTCTGGTACAAATGAGAGAAGGAAACTGCCAACCTCATACAGATCTTCTTATCCTGTCAGTGCAAATCACTTAAAATGTGAATGGAATTGGGGGAGGTGTATTGGCCAGAAGAATCTGTGAGTATTCCATGAGTATAGAAAAGCACAAGTTTATGGCACCCATTTCTTGAGCTCTTAATTGAGTCATTTGTCACTCATGCATGCTAATGGGGAAGTATGGTGACATCAGTACTCAAATATAGTTATTTTAGGGTTATGCTTTGCTTGCTTCATATTGTTTGAGCCCATACCAATTTATATTGTAAGAAATAAAGTAGGACCGATCTAGATAGCAGGTAAATAATCAGTAATCAGCTTAATATTTAAAACTTTAAGCTGATAATCCACTAAGTGGATAGTGCCTTTGCAAAAGAGAGGAAGAATTTTTAAATTTGGAAATTAACTGAGTCAGGATGGCACATGTGAAGTTGAACAGGAATTTTAAAATAGCATTTTTCAATAACTCAAATAGCTTGTCTCACAGAAGTCCACAATAATTTAAAATGTCAATGCAAACTTAACTGCCTTGAGATTCTTCTGCCATGCACTCCCGTTAACACCTATACCTGCCCTAGTCTAACACTTTAAACATTAATGTAATTGTTTACATTGTCTACTTCCCTTGTTAGACTGGAAGCTCCTTGGGGAACCTTAGGAGTACCTTGTTTACTTCTGTATCCTCAGTACCTATACATACCTTGTAAATAAATAAACTAAACACCAGAGCTTGAGAATTCTGTCCTTCACCTAATCAGTGATGCTCCAAGGTACTGAGGATTCTTTATTTTTGCAGTTCGCTAAGCCTTACTTTATGCTCTAGAAAGCTTTGTATATCCCTCTGTTAGCATTTATATCATTCTCTTGGAATTATTTGTTTACTTACCTGTGTATGACAATAGACTGGGAGCTCCTGGTGGGCAAAATTCATCATGAATCCGCTGGGTCTGGCATCATGCTTGGAATTAAGCATTTATTTGTGGAATTGCTAAATGAATGAATGATTTTCTTTTTCTGTTTTTCTTCTAAACAATAGACATCATGCCTCCTAAGATCTTTTTTTTTTTTTTACTCTAAATAGTTTAAGAGACTGCATGAGTGCAATGTATCGTAATAAAATAACCAATTTAGCTTGTTAAACATCCCTTTGCATTATTTTCATTTACTATTCATTTAAAACCTTTTATTTTATATGAAAGTAAATGAGATTATGATAATCAGCAAGGGCTTCCCTGGTGGCGCAGTGGTTGAGAGTCCTCCTGCCGATTCAGGGGACACGGGTTCGTGCCCCGGTCCGGGAGGATCCCACATGCCGCAGAGCGGCTAGGCCCGTGAGCCATAGCCACTGAGCCTGCGCGTCCGGAACGGGAGAGGCCACAGCAGTGAGAGACCCACGTACCACCAAAAAAAAAAAAAAAAAAAAAAAAAAAGAAGGAAAAAGAGATTCAGCAAATAGTAGTAGTTATAGTAATAGTAGTAGCAGTAGTACTAGAAATATTTTTAGACATTTATAAAACATTTCAAGCTAGATGATACAATTTTATACTAAATTAGATTACTGTTATTAAAACTGTCCATGTTTAGCTTCTTGATGACTAACATCCAACTGCAACCATTAGAAAAACTGTCTTAAATACTGAAAAAGTATTTCTTCCTTTTGAAAATTTCACTGCACATTTTCACAGGAAAGATTATAATCATTTCTATTTTTTGAGTGTTATGTGCTTTACACCATCCTATGTCATGCCACCCTTATCATAATTTTATTAGGTGGGAATCATTGTACTTATTTTATAGGTGAGAAACTGAGGCTGAAAGAGAAAAATTCATTTGTTTGAGGTCAGCAGCTAATGATTAGCAGAGCTAGAGTTCAAACCTGGGTCTGTCAGATCCCAAACCTGTTGTCTTAAGCGATATGTGTCTTTTCCAAGATTTCAGGCTGGAATTTTGTCCCAGTAAATTGAATATAAATGTAAATAATCTTATAAAATTAATAGCTACTATATTAGAAAACTCATAATGCTAAGGATATTCATAGGTAATTTTCTACTTTTTTTTCTATATATAGGGATAAAAGGCCCCAAACCTGTTTTTTTAATAAGACCTTTATTAAGGTATAATTCACATACCATATAATTTACCCCTTTAAAGTGTATAATTTACTGGGTTTTAGTATGGTCACAGAGTTTTATAACCATCACCACAACCAGTTTTAGAACATTTTCGTCACCCAAAAAGAAACCCTACACCCATTAGCAGTTACTCTCCGTTTCCTCCCAAGCCCCCAGCCCTAGGCGATCACCCCAAATCTTTTTTAATGTCCTGAAATATTTTAAGATTGTTTATACTTGGAGACACTTATAGAGCTTTAGGAAGCAGCAGTATTCTGATTTTGTACAGCATGTGCATGAGTGTTTTTTAAAGTTTTTTCTTTTCTTTTAAATAGACTATGTTTTAAAGTAGTTTCAGGTTCACTGCAAAGTTGAACAGAACGTACGGAGATTTCTCATCTTCCCCCTTCCCCCACATATGCACAGCCTCCCCACTCTCAACCTCCTGCAGTAGAGTGGTACATGTATGGTAATCGATGAAGCTACACGACATGTTGTCACCCAAAGTCCATAGTTTACATTGGTGTTCACTCCTGGTGTTGTACATTCTATGGGTTTGGACAAATGTATAACGACATATTTATCCACCATTGTAGTATCATACAGACTGGTTTCACTGCCCTAAAAATCCTCTGTGTTTCACCTATTTATCCCTTATAGTTCTTTTTAAAACTGTAGAATTACAGAATTCATAATGGAAAGGGATTTAGAGATAATTTAGTCCAACCAACCAACTGGGAACGATCTAGTAGGAATTTTCAGTCTCTTCAGCTAGGTTTATTCTTTTTTTTTTAAATTGAAGTATAGTTGATTTACAATGTTGTGTTACTTTCAGGTGGACAGCAAAGTGATTCAGTTGTGTGTATGTGTGTGTGTTTGTGTATATACACATATATATTCTTTTTCAGACTCTTTTCCATTATAGGTTATTATAAAATATTGAATATAGTTCCCTGTGCTATACAGTAGGTCCTTGTTGTTTAGCTGAATTTATTCTTTATTTTCTTATTGACTGTCATAGATATAAGCATTTTCTTCTTTTCTTTTGTAGTTCCCCTCTCCTTAGAACAAATGGTCATGTCCTAATTTACAGTGAGCCAGGCAATAAATTTTAAAATTTAACAAGAAAATAGTATGTCCTTAATTCTTATTTTATCAGTAATAAAAAAAACTTTTTATAATAGAAAATTTCAAAAATATACTACAGGGACTTCCCTGGTGGCACAGTGGTTAAGAATCCTCCTGCCAATGCAAGGGACACGGGTTCGAGCCCTGGTCCAGGAACATGCCACATGCCACAGAGCAGCTAAGCCCATGCGCCAGAACTACTGAGCCTGTGCTCTAGAGCCTGCAAGCCACAACTACTGAGCCCGTGTGCCACAACTACTGAAGCCTGCGTGCCACAGCTACTGAAGCCTGCATGCCTAGAGCCCATGCTCTGCAACAAGAAAAGCCACCACAGTGAGAAGCCCGCGCACCGAAACGAAGAGTAGCCACCACTCGCTGGTAACTAGAGAAAACCACATGCAGCAATGAAGACCCAAAGCAGCCAAAAATAAATATATTAATTAATTAATTTTAAAAATACGCTATAATAGAGAGAAACTTTCAAAAATACACAATGGTACGAGCACAACATGTAATATATTGAATCCTCACCTGTTCCCTAGTTATCAGTACATGGTCAACCTCTTTTCATCTATCCTTCTATGTGTTGCCACCCTCCCCCCAACTGTCTCAGACATCATTCATTTCATCCATACATATTTCAGTATGTATTTTAAAAGATACAGCCTTTCAGAAAAAGAATTAACACAATGCCATTATCATACGTTAAAAATTGCCAGTAATTCCTTAATGTCATCAAATATCTAGACATTGTTCAAATTTCCCTGAACGTATCAACTTTAAAAAAAAAAACAAAAACTGTCAGTTTGTTTGAATTGGGATCCAAACAACATCCACCCACTGTATTTTAATCTATGGTTTTAATCTATGGTTTCCTCTCTGTTGTTTCCCCCTCTCTCTTGAGTCTTATTTGTTAGAGAAACCGGTCATTCTTCTTGTTTTTCACATTCAGGATTTGCTCATTGCATCTCCGCGGTATTGTCTAATATATTTTTCTCCTGTAAACTGGTAGTTAGCTTAAGAAACTTGATCTGTTTCAAGTTCATTTTTTTGGCAAGAATATTCCATTGGTGGTATTCTGGATTTTCATTTCAACCGAGTATCTGGTTGCCTCTGTTTTGTGATATTAGTGGCCATTATTTCATTAGGGGTTTGCAAAGTGGTGATATTCCTTTTTTTTTTTTTTTGAATATTTATTTATTTATTTTTGCCTGTGTCGGGTCTTAGTTGCAGCACGCAGGATCTTTCGTTGCGGCATGCGGGCTTCTCTCTAGTTGTGGCATTCAGGCTCATGGGCTCAGTAATTGTGGCGCTCGGGCTCTCTAGTTGTGGCACATGGGCTCCATAGCACATGGGCTCTGTAGTTGCGACATGCAGCTTCCTAGTTGTGGTGTGCAGGCTCAGTAGTTGCAGCACGTGGGCTTAGTTGCCACGTGGCATGTGGGCTCTTAGTTCCCCGACCAGGGATCGAACCTGTGTCCCCTGCATTGGAAGGTGGATTCTTAACCACTGGACCACCAGGGAAGTCCCAAAGTGGTGATATTCTGATGCCTTTATCTTTCTTCACTTATTAGCTGGAATACTTCCATAAAGAGAAACTTTCTCTTATTGATAACCTGTAGTACAGTTCTTATAGGAAAGGCAGATTAAATGCTTGATTTCTTTCCCTTTATCTACCCTTTTTCAGAATAATGAATCAGTTCCCTAGCATGCTCTAAAGGAGACCAAGGAGGTTATATTTGGTTTGTATTTCTAGTATCAATATGAACTTGTAGCTTTTTAACCTATTTGATGTGTTTCAATCCATGGCAGTTATTATTCTATTTGATACTCAAACTTGAAAATGACCATAAAATTTAAAAATTGGATCAGTTTAGGGTGATTCTGTTTCAAATGGTTTTCACCCATAGAATTTAATAAATAAAAAAGCTTCCCTGTGTAGCTACACAGGATTTTTCCAGGAATATATCTAATACATAAAGTGGATTGAACCTGCACAGGGCCTTTATTATGCATACATACTTACATGAATGTGTTTGTGTGTATCTCTGGGACTATGTATGGTATCCTAAGGAATGATTACATATTCACCTTTATAGAAGAGGTCCAAGTCATCTGCTTTGGGCTAGGATTGTTTCTAAGGTGAGAGCCATTCTGTAGCAGCCCTTCTGGACCTTGAACATGAGCACAGCCTCCTTCTAATAAGTTCCTTGGCTCTGACCACAGGAGGGGAGCCAGGCTAACACTCAGTGATTTGTCAGGTTTACCTGCATTTTCATAGTATTTCTATAAAAGAAGTTAGTCCTAAGTGTCAAATTGCTGATTTTTCCAGTGACTGAAAGGTTTCATGGGGACTTCTGTTGTTATTTACATGTATATGGAGAAAATTGCAATCTGTGAGTAATTTGAGAAATTTCAACAGTTTCAGCGGTAGCGATCTAGAAATTGAATGGGTTTCAAATACAGTGTTCCAGTGCAGTGCTGCATATATAATGTATGTGCAGCATATGCTGAGGTCTTTTTCAAAACATTTACATTAAACCTGTCAGGTATTTATGAATAGCAAAAATTAATTTCCCCTAGTTCTGTCATCAGTTAGAGAAATGGATTTTAGCATAGAAGACTGCCAGTGTTTCCTGCACACCAGAACAGCTCACTTCAATGTCATAGTATTACACCAGGTGGCCTTCTAAGAGTCAGCTTAATGTGATTTCAAATGATAGGGTAGAGAATGTGAGGGAAATTAAAATAGTATCATACTTATGATTTAAAAGCAAGTTAATTACAAGGGCTTGTTAATAAACAAAGAAAAATTCAGGATGTATTATCTGTTATATAGCATATCAATAACAAGTGTGATGCTTTGAAAACAGAAAAATCTACCACTATGTGACTTTGAGATGACTTAAAAATATTGAATTAAATTGTTGACCAATGTGTTAGTCTACTAATGGCCTTATAGCATTTGAAGGAATTTCTGGATATTCATTTTAGCTCTTAAGGCACTTCTAAAAACATTGTTTAACCGAAAAGATTAGCTACATTGTTCGCATTTTATCTAGAAAATCCCTGATGATGCATTTGATGTGAATGATTCTAACAACACTGGACTTTGTCAATGTTCAGTCAAGTCAATACATTTTCTCCAACTGAATACTTTTACGTTTCTTAAAGGGCCAAAACACATGCAATATCACTTACTTTTAAAGCAAGACACATTTCACTTGATGAATGATTTAGTGTTTTTCATGGTCATGGGTGATGTTCCTCCCCAGTGCTCCTGTATTATATATTAGAGAAAAGGAAAGAGAACGGTATCTGATGTGGTTTTGGGTTTTTGTTTGCATTTTTCAATTTTATTTTATTTATTTTTTTATACAGCAGGTTCTTTTTTTTTTTTTTTTTTTTTTTTATTTATTTATTTATTTATTTTTGGCCGTGTTGGGTCTTCATTGCTATGCACGGAGTTTCTCTAGTTGTGGCGAGTGGGGGCTACTCTTCGTTGAGGTGCGCGGGCTTCTCATTGCAGTGGCCTCTCTTGTTATGGAGCACAGGCTCTAGGTGCACGGGCTTCAGTAGTTGTGTCACATGGGCTCAGTAGTTGTGGCTCACGGGCTCTAGAGCACAGGCTCAGTAGTTGTGGCACACAGGCTTAGTTGCTCCACGGCATGTGAAATCTTCCTGGACCAGGGCTTGAACCTGTGTCCCCTGCATTGGCAGGCGGATTCTTAACCACTGCGCCACCAAGGAAGCCCGCAGGTTCTTATTAGTCATCCATTTTATACACATCAGTGTATACATGTCAATCCCAATCTCCCAATTCATCACACCACCCACACCCGCCACTGCTTTCCCCCCTGGGTGTCCATATGTTTGTTCTCTACATCTGTGTCTCAATTTCTGCCCTGCAAACCGGTTCATCTGTACCATTTTTCTAGGTTCCACATATATGCATTAATATGCGATATTTGTTTTTCTCTTTCTGATTTACTTCACTCTGTATGACAGTCTCTAGATCATCCACGTCTCTACAAATGACCCAATTTCATTCCTTTTTATGGCTGAGTAATATTCCATTGTATATATGTACCACATCTTCTTTATCCATTTGTCTGTTGATGGGCATTTAGGTTGCTTCCATGACCTGCCTATTCTAAACAGTGCCGCAACGAACATTGGGGTGCATGTTTCTTTTTGAATTATGTTTTTCTCAGGGTATATGCCCAGTAGTGGGATTGCTGGGTCATATGGTAATTCTATTTTTAGTTTTTTAAGGAACCTCCATACTGTTCTCCATAGTGGCTGTATCAAT
>NC_041225.1:61104010-61105072 GCF_002837175.3 Physeter macrocephalus
TTTATTTCCATTACCCTAGGAGGTGGATCAAAAAAGATCTTGCTGTGATTTATGTCAAAGAGTGTTCTCCCTATGTTTTCCTCTAAGAGTTTTATAGTATCCAGTCTTACATTTAGGTCTCTAATCCATTTTGAGTTTATTTTTGTGTATGGTGTTAGGGAGTGTTCTAATTTCATTCTTTTACATGGAGCTGTCCAGTGTTCCCAGCACCACTTACTGAAGAGACTCTCTTTTCTCCATTGTATATCCTTGCCTCATTTGTCATAGATTAGTTGACCGTATAGTCTGAAGTCAGGGAGTCTGATTCCTCCAGCTCTATTTCTTTCCATCAAGTCTGCTTTGGCTGTATAAAAAAATAAATAAAATAAAATTTAAAAATTAAAAAAAAAAGATTGCTTTGGCTATTCGGGGTCTTTCATGTCTGCATACAAATTTTAAGATTTTTTTGTTCTAGTTCTGTAAAAAATGCCATTGGTAATTTATGGGGATTGCATTGAATCTGTAGGTTGCTTTGGGTAGTATAGTTATTTTCACAATATTGATTCTTCCAGTCCAAGAACATGGTATATTTCTCCATCTTTTGGTATCATCTTTAATTTCTTTCAACAGTGTCTTATAGTTTTCTGCATATAGGTCGTTTGTCTCCCAGGTAGGTTTATTCCTAGGTATTTTATTCTTTTTGTTGCAATGGTAAATGGGAGTGTTTCCTTAATTTCTCTTTCAGATTTTTCATCATTAGTGTATAGGAATGCAAGAGATTTCTGTGCATTAATTTTCTATCCTGAAACTTTACCAAATTCATTGATTAGTCTAGTAATTTTCCGGTGGCATCTTTAGGATTTTCTATGTATAGTATCATGTCATCTGCAAGCAGTGACAGTTTTACTTCTTCTTTTCCAATTTGTATTCCTTTTGTTTCTTTTTCTTCTCTGATTGCCGTGGCTAGGACTTCCAAAACTATGTTGAATAATAGTGGCGAGAGTGGACATCCTTGTCTTGTTCCTGATCTTAGAGGAAATGCTTTCAGTTTTTCACCATTGAGAGTGATGTTTGCTGTGGGTT
>NC_041225.1:61105714-61106191 GCF_002837175.3 Physeter macrocephalus
TGAGAAGGATGGGTGTTAGCTCTTCTCTAAATGTTTGATAGAATTCACCTGCAAAGCCATCTGGTCCTGGGCTTTTGTTTGTTGGAAGATTTTTAATCAGTTTCAGTTTCATTACTTGTGATTGGTCTGTTCATATTTTCTGTTTCTTCCTGGTTCAGTCTTGGAAGGTTATACCTTTCCAAGAATTTGTCCATTTTTTCCAGGTTGTCCATTTTACTGGCATAGAGTTACTTGTAGTAGTCTCCTTGGATGCTTTGCATTTCTGCGGTGTCTGTTGTAACTTTTTCTTTTTCATTTCTAATTTTATTGATTTGAGTCCTCTCCCTCTTTTTCTTGATGAGTCTGGCTAATGGTTTATCAATTTTGTTTATCTTCTCCAAGAACCAGCTTTTGGTTTATTGATCTTTGCTATTGTTTTCTTTGTTTCTATTTCATTTATTTCTGCTCTGATCTTTATGATTTCTTTCCTTCTACTAC
>NC_041225.1:61106455-61167124 GCF_002837175.3 Physeter macrocephalus
ACTTGAGAAGAATGTGCATTCTGTTGTTTTTGGATGGAATGTCCTATAAATATCAATTAAATCTATCTGGTCTGTTGTGTCATTTAAAGCTTGTGTTTCCTTATCAATTTTCTGTTTGGATGACCTGTCCATTGGTGTGAGTGAGGTGTTTAAGTCCCCCACTCTTATTGTGTTACTGTCAATTTCCTCTTTTAGAGCTGTTAGCAGTTGCCTTATGTATTGAGGTGCTCCTATGTTAGGTGCATATATATTTATATTTGTTATATCTTCTTCTTGGATTGATCCCTTGATCATTATGTAGTGTCCTTCCTTGTCTCTTGTAAGTAACGTTCTTTATTTTAAAGTCTATTTTATCTGAT
Organism: Physeter macrocephalus; assembly: GCF_002837175.3. NCBI lineage: Eukaryota > Metazoa > Chordata > Mammalia > Artiodactyla > Physeteridae > Physeter > Physeter macrocephalus. The sequence goes on from NC_041225.1 coordinate 61,106,815, forward strand.
ATGAGTATTGCTACTCCAGCTTTCTTATGATTCCCATTTGCATGGAATATCATTTTCCATCCCCTCACTTTCATTCTGATTGTGTCCCTAGGTCTGAAGTGGGTCTCTTGTAGACAGCATATATATGGGTCTTGTTTTTTGTATCCATTCGGCAAGCCTGTGTCTTTTGGTTGGAGCATTTAATCCATTCACGTTTAAGATAATTATCTATATATATGTTCCTATGACCATTTTCTTAATTGTTTTGGGTTTGTTTTTGTAGGTCCTTTTCTTCTCTTGTGTTTCCCACTTAGAGAAGTCCCTTTAGCATTTGTTTTAGAGCTGGTTTGGTGGTGCTGAATTCTCTTAGTTTTTGCTTCTGATGTGTTTTAAGAAATCGTTTAAATTCTTATTTTAAAAATCTTTCTGAAATTTTAACATGTAGAAAGTATTTGTTAACCTCTGACAATGACACAATATTTCCAGGTCTAGTTTCTTTTTAAAAATTATTGTTAATAGTTTTATAGTGTGATGGCCTTAGAACAAGAGATGACAAAGACATTCCCTATTGTGCATATGAACTTGTTGGGGGCCTGATACATATATATGCATATATAATATGTTATAATTTATGAAACTATAAATCTTAATATATATATGTTATATATAATATATGTTCTTTATACTAATATATATTAGTATAAAGAACAGAGACTGATATTTTTTTAATTTAGAGCTTATAAAAATCTCATTTTGTAGTCACAAGATGAACTGAAGATCAGTTCTTCTTTCTCTGGATTGTACCGTTAGGTAGTTAATAAACCTATTCTTGTAAAGATTATTCCAAGGAATTTTAATAGATTTTGTTCCATTCTGTTTTTACGATTAAGAATTAAACCCCATTCTCAACTGGTCTCCTTTTAAATAGTGGTTCCAATACACCAGGGTTACATGGAGTTCAAATACTAAAAATATATGGCTCTACTTACACAATATTTTATATTGTTTTCCATTTAAAAATTGCCTCATTTAATATACTGTGGTATAATTTGAGACTGCACAACCATGTTATAAAGAATTTCTTTGTATAATCCAGCTGTTTTTTTAAAATTTTTAAAAATTTGTTTAATTTATTTATTTTTGGCTGCGTTGTGTCTTCGTTGCTGTGCGCGGGCTTTCTCTAATTGCAGCGCGTGGGGGCTACTCTTTGTTGTGGTGTGATAGCTTCTGTTGCAGAGCACGGGCTCTAGGCACATGGGCTTCAGTAGTTGTGGCTTGTGGGCTGTAGAGCGCAGGCTCAGTAGTTGTGGCTCATTGGCTTAGTTGCTCTGCAGCATATGGAATCTTCCCCGACCAGGGCTCAAACCCATGTCCCCTGCCTTGGCAGGCAGATTCTTAAGCACTGCGCCAGGGAAGCCCCCAGCTGTTTTAAGGTTCTTTAAATGTCCTAGCTGACAGCCCACAACTGCTGTGCAGATGTAGTTGACAAAATTTTATTTGAATGAGAAAGACAACTGACATATTCATAGTTTATCAGAGGCGATAGCATTATTAGTCACAGGAGCCAGTGTTTTGGTTCCAGTCATATATCCCTTTTTCTTTTTTCCTTAAACTAGTTTATGGTTATTGTTTTTTAACATCATATATTGATATATCTATTTAATATAAAATAAATAGTAATACCACAAATCGCCTTGGTATGTATATGTATCTATTTTATTTGAAATTTGTCTATGTCATGGCAGTTTTGATAAACCTTTAATACCATGAGAATATCCTTGTATTTTCTGTTACATACAGGCTCCCTTTAAGAAAAGTAAGCCAAATATTTTTTAGTACACTGTAAAAGACCATAATTTATGCATTTTGGGGGGTGCTATATATCATTATAAGGCATCTTCTGCAAGAGTTTAAGCATGAGAAAATAAAAGGCAGGAAAGGATATTTTTAGAGACTATTCAACTAATTTAAAACAAATGTTATGTCATAGTAATTCAGAATTAAAACTCTTGATTCTATTCTTTGTAGTGCTTTCCTGCACTTCTATGTGTAGTATGTATGTATATACATGCATTTTCTAAATATGGCTTCTTGCCGACCAGTTCATTTTTTATCAATATCTTAATCAATTATTCGCTAAAAAATAGTACTTACAGCATAGAGAGAGGCTAGCTATTTGCTTTTGAAGTGTCAATATGTTGGAACAATAAGTTGTTTTATTGATCAAAGTTACATTGTACAAATGTCTAAAAAAATCACGATTATTAATATTACCACATATAGATTATGTTGACAGATACACAGGCATATGAATTCAAAAGCAAAGTAAACCTGATATGCAGGGAAAGAAAATAGTTAATACTATAGGAACCATGGGTTGGAAGGAATCCAGAAATCTAAAAGTTTGAATATCTGCTTGCGTGCTATAGCACTTGGAATACACTTAGACTTGTGCCACAAACATTATTGAGTTCCTACTACATATCAGGTTCTGTATTTGGTACATGAGATGGATATGACAATTTGCTTGCCCTCATGGAGCTTAAAGTATATTGGAGAAACCTGGCATGCAAATAAATAGTGACAAAGCGTAATAGGTATAATAGGATGCATACTTTCCAGTGGGAACACAAAAGGGGGCAAATTTATTTTCCTGTGGGAGCCAGGGAAGGCATCACTATTAAGGCACATCAACTGGGGAGACAGAAAAGAGAAGTGTAGAAGGTGAAAAAAATTATGAGGACTTTGTAAGGTCATGTTTAAGTATCTGACTTTTATCCTGAAAGTAATTGCGTGCTATTGAAGATTTTTTTTAGCGGGTGACAGATCACATTTGTGTGTTAGAAATGCAGTTTTTGGGCTTCCCTGGTGGCGCAGTGGTTGAGAGTCCGCCTGACAATGCAGGGGACGCGGGTTCGTGTCCCGGTCCGGGAGGATACCACATGCCGTGGAGCGGCTGGGCCCGTGAGCCATGGCCGCTGAGCCTGCGCGTCTGGAGCCTGTGCTCCGCAGCCAGAGAGGCCACAACGGTGAGAGGCCCGCGTACCACAAAGCAAAAAAAAAAAAAAAAAAAAGAAATGCAGTTTTTAAATGGCAGAGTAAAGATGGCAGTATCTACCATCTTTACATTAAAGATAGTAGTTACCTCCACCTTTACTCTGAGGGACAAATCCAATAATCTCATTTTTAAAATAAGGTAATGGATGCATAGGCTGATATTAGGAGCTTTCCTGAGAATTTTTGGCATGAAGTCTTGAGAAGCAGGATGGGGTGAAGCATGTTGTAGGAAGCAGATTTTTGGGAAGGTGGGATTGAGGAAAGAGATACTATATCATGAACAGCCCTGGAGTGCTAACTTCATTTGGCTCAGGGGAAGGAAGGACTGAGAGAATTTATTCCATCTTATGTCCTATTAAAGATCCTAATAGCCTAATAGCCTGCACCGTGGCTCTGGCTCTCCCCAGCTTGAACCTCCCGCAAATAGCTGGCCTTGGGGCAATTCACCTTGCTCAACAATGAGTAATAATTTTTAAAAAAAGAGTAAGCAGGATCAACACAAAACAAGGAAAATGAAGGAAAGAAACAGAAAAAAGCAAGTGGTAAACACCAGAGAAGTGTTGAAGTAGAGTAGAGGCAAGAACAATAATTAGTCATGAATTTAAGAAATAAATAAAAATAAGCAAAAAAGAAAGACAGAAGAAGGGAAGAAGGAAGGGAGGGAGAGAGGGAGGAAGGAAGGATGGATGGAGGGAAGGAAGGAAGGGAGGGAACAAAACCAAAAAAACTTAATGAAGTATTTGCTTCTATAAAATAAGACAAGGATTAGAGAAATAAGAAATCAGAGCAGATATAATGATTCAACTGAGGAAAAAGAAACATGACTTGCAAAAAGCTCAGGAAAGAGGAAGAAGAAATAAAATAAAAACTATTACAAAAATGAAAGACATATAGTTCATTGTCTGTGGAATGATCATATACTTTATCATCCAAACTTGAACACCTACTAGGGAGGAAGGGTTGGGGGGAGGGATAGATTGGGGGTTTGGGATTGACATGTACACACTGCTATATTTAAAATAGATAACCGGGCTTCCCTGGTGGCACAGTGGTTGAGAGTCCGCCTGCCGATGCAGGGGACACAGGTTCTTGACCCAGTCTGGGAGGATCCCCCATGCCACGGAGCGGCTGGGCCCGTGAGCCATGGCCGCTGAGCCTGCGCATCTGGAGCCTGTGCTCCGCAACGGGAGAGGCCACAACAGTGAGAGGCCCACGTACCGCAAAAAAAAATAATAAAATAGATAACCAAAAAGGACCTACTGTAAAAAAATTAATTGAAAAAAAAAACACTTTGGGGCCCCATTAATAACATGCCAGGACCACAGGCATAAATCGGGATGTCCTGGGCAAAGCAGGACTTATGATTACTTTTTATTCTGCCATCTTAGAGTTTCTATGAATATTTTCTTCTCTTACTGATAACTTGTTTTCAGAGAGACTTCACATGGGTGATTGATTCTGTCTGTGGTACATCTATTCTCTTGTGTTCTCGTTTGCATCCTTTTCTTTCCTTTTATTTTTTATTTTACACTAAGGAGACCAGTGTATTCATTGTATTCTGATGGCTTTCCTTTCCGAAGGGATAGATTGGTTTCTCCTTCAAAGTTATCTTCTAACTGACCCTGAGTCTCTCACTGCGAAATGATCATTGTCTGTGATACCCTCCCCAGGGAAGAACAATGTTGCCCATGTTTTTACACACACACACATGTCCCCCACACGTACACATACACAAATTCTATATTTATACAACACACACTTTAACAATTTTTTAGCTTCAAACTTACAGAAAAATCTCATACCCTTTACTTGAACTCCTGTATCCTTTACTTGGAAATACCAATTATTTATATTTTGCCCTGTTCACTTTAACATTCTGTCTTTCTTTGTATATTTACATATAATCTTTATATAAATAAATATATATGTAATACCTCTATATATAGCTTATATTTTAATATCTAATATCTACCTATCTTTATATATCATCTATCTATCTAACTTGTGAGCAAATTGCAGACTTGGTATCCCTTTATCCTTAAGTACTTCACTGTGAATTTTCTAAGGAGAATATTCTCCTACATAACCATAGTACAGTTACCAAGATCAGGAAATTTAACATTGATATAAAACTATTATCTAACCCATAATCCATACTTGATTTCATCAATTATCTCAATGATTTTCTTTTAGCTATTTTTCCTACACAGTATACAATTCATGATCATGCATTTACTTGCCATGTCTATTTAGTCTCCTTTAATCCAGAACAGTTCCTCAGCCTCTCCTTATCTCATTTGACCTTGACATTTTTGAACAGTAATAAAAGGCCAGTTATTTTGTTGAATGTCCTTTAATCTGGGTTTGTCTTCTGTTTCCTTAGGATCAAATTCAGGTTATGACTTTTGGCAGGCATATCACAGAAGTGATGATGTCTATCAGGGCATCATATTGGTTTGTCCCATTACCGGTGATGTTGACTCTGATCATTGTATAAGGTGACATCTTCCATGTTTTCTACTGTGCAGTTGCTATTTTTCTTTCATAATTAATGGGTAATTGTGGAGAGATACTTTGAGACTATTTGAAAATACTGTTCCCCATCAAACTTGCACCCATTAATTTTAGCATACATTGATGAATCATGTCTGAATAAATTACTATCCAAAACATTCCTTCTGCATTTATTGGTTGACATTCTGTTGTTAGGAAGAGTTTCCCATTTCCCCTCTCCCATGTATGTATGTATGTATGCATGCATTTTAGTATGGACTCAACGGATTCTTATCTTATTCAATGGATTAAAATCTTCTGCTTTCATTATTTATTCTGATGCTCAAATTGTCCCAGTCAGATTTGGTCAGTGGGAGCCCCTTCAAGCTGGGACTTAAGCCCCTCTGTCATTTTGGCATGGCCCTATCACTTTTAGTACACTTTTTAACTTTCTGATACAACAGGGTATTTTAGGCTCATTTTATGCTTTCCCTGCCCCAGTCATGGAATCAACCAGTCCTCTAAAGAACACTGGGGTTTTTTAGTGGAAAATGTTATTTAGAAACCCAGATATGGGTTCTAGGTGTGCTTATTGTTCCTGGGATGTTAATGCTTTTAGGCCCTCGTGGGGACAAAGCTAAAAAAAAAATTCATATTTATATATATCAACTCATACTGATGTCTGCATCCCATTCCAACACCACCGTGCGCATTACTGCTTTTTCCCTTTCCATATTTGTAACTTTCTCCTTTATCATTGAAAAACTCAGCTCTCATTATCCTCGATATATTTATTCATTTGCTGAATCCTAGAGTATATAGAAAATAGTTTGAGCATTGCTCGCCCATAAACACTGCAAAAACCAAACCTATTTACTAGAGTTCAATATTTGTTTATAGTTCTTTTTGTCTTTAGACTGAGGTATGAAGTCAAAATAATTGTGTTCAAAAATTAGTCCCTCCATTACCACCCCCACAACTGCTGCCATCTTCAGTGTAGTTATTTAGTTGAAATATGGTTAATGTTCACTTGTTTTTATTTGTGTTGCATTTTAAGGTTTTCCCCTCATCTGTGTTGGTTTTGTGGTATTTTTTTTAATGCATAAAGTATTACCACAGATACAGAAGTTGAATGTTTACAAAAAGGAATACTCAAAAGTATCATTCTGCTCCCTGCCCTCCACCACTCTTCCACTCCATCCCCACACACCTCCTCTAGGTAATTTATCTCCTTAGTCTCTGATTTATCCTTTCTATATTTCTTTTGCCAAAAAAAAAAAGGTATATTTATTTTCTTATTTTATCTTCTTTCTTACATAAGAGATACCTTTCTATATATGCTACTGAACTTTGCTTTTTTCACTCAACAATATATCCTAGAAATCACTGTATCAGTTCATACAGATCATCCTCATCCTTTTTTTTTAAAGAAGATGTTGGGGGTAGGAGTTTTATTAATTTTATTTATTTATTTTTGCTGTGTTGGGTCTTTGTTTCTGTGCGAGGGCTTTCTCTAGTTGTGGCAAGTGGGGACCACTCTTCATCACGGTGCACGGGCCTCTCACTATCGTGGCCTCTCTTGTTGCGGAGCACAGGCTCCAGACGTGCAGGCTCAGTAGTTGTGGCTCACGGGCCTAGTTGCTCCGCGGCATGTGGGATCTTCCCAGGCCAGGGCTCGAACCCGTGTCCCCTGCATTAGCAGGCAGATTCTCAACCACTGCGCCACCAGGGAAGCCCCCATTCTTTTTTTTATAGCTACGTATTACTCCATTGCGTTGATATATCATGGTTTATTTAACCACTCTATTGTGTATAGACATTTAGATTGTTTCAAATATTTTGAACTTAACAAAAAATGCTGCAGTAAATAACCTTGTGCATATGTATTTTTGCATCATTCAGATATTTCTTTAGGGTGAATTCTGAGAAGTAGGACAGCTGGGTGAAAAACTAAATGCAAATGTAGTTTTATTATGTATTGCCAAATTCCCTTCTATAAGGGTTGGTCCAGCCTCCATTCCCACCAGCAGTATGTGAGTGCCTGCTTCCCCTCAGCCTTGCCACCAGATGTTTGGTCAAGGCTTTTAATTGTTGCCAATCCGATAGGTGAGAAGTTCTATCTCAGTGTAGTTTTAATTTGTATTTATTTTATTATGAGTTAAGTTGAACATATTTTCATATGTTTAAGAGATATCTATCTATTGAATATAAATGTGATTTTAGATCTTTCCTCCCCTCAATTTTTAAGAATCTTTTATCTTTGATATATGTTTCTACCAATTGATTTTGCTTATAGTGTTTGTGAGTTGTGTTTTTTTTGCCATGCAAAAGTTTAATTTTCGTCAACTTTTATGCAGTCAGATTTACAAATGTTTTCTTGTATTACATCTGGATTTTGAGTCATAGTTAGTCTTTCCCTACTATCGGATTATAGAGGAATTTACCCATGTTTTCTTATACTACTTACATGGTATAATTTTTTACATTTAAATCTCTGATCCATTTGAAGTTTATTCTATGTACGATGCAAAATATGTTTCTAATTTTCTTTTTTCCAAATGACTCTCCAGTTACCCCAGCACTATTTACTAAAAAGTCCACCTTTATCTCAGTGATTTGATGTGTCACCTTTTTTTATATACTAATTTTTATATATACTTGGTCTATTTCTGAACATTTTATTCTATTCCACTGGTTTGTCTATTCATGTGTCATTATCACAATATTTTAGTTATAGAGGCTTTATCTTATGTTTTAGTATCTGGTATTAATTACCAGATCATAGTCCCATCTAGTCCCATCTCATAGCTTTATTTTCCCAATGTTTTTCTCACTAATCTTGCATGTTATTTTTCTATACAAACTTTAGTAACAACTTATCTAGTTTCATAAAAAATTGTTAGCATTTTACTGAGATTGCATTGAATTTTTAGATTAACTAGGGAAAACAGACATCTTTATGATGTTGAATCTCTCTGTCCAAGTATAGGGGATGGCTTTCCGTTTGTTCAAGTTTACTCTTCGTTTTTTTCAGGGGTATTTTAAAGTTTTCCTCATATAAATTTTGCACATTTCTTGTAAAGTTTATTCATAGTTTATCTTTTTTGTTGCTACTAAGAGGGAGTTTTCTCTACCATTATATCCTTGAAATGGTTATTTTATGTGTATTTAAAGGCTATTAATTTCTGTATATAATTTTATATCCTACGTTACTGAATTTTTACTATTTAAACATACATATATATTCGTACTAAGACTGTTGCTTCAGAACAGCCTCAGAAAGTAGCCACGTCCTCATCTCTGTGAATATAATCAGCTCAAACCTAAGTTTGTGTGCATAAATTATTTTTAGATACTGTTCCATAACTTCTTTCAGGTCTTTTGGAGTATACTTATCAAATGTAAAGTGGTTATTATACAGTTCTATATAAGGCCCTCAAAAATCAGCTAAAAAATCTGGAACAAATACTTATTGAACTGTTGCCATACATAAACACTGTGAGGCACTTGGTTACAGAAGAATAGAAGGAGGAAGATGACAATGAAGACCTCCACTCAACTTGAGAGTCTAACTAAGGAGATAAGATTTTCTGTCTCTCTCTTTTTTTTTTTTTTTTTTTTTTTTTTTTTTTTGCGGTATGCGGGCCTCTCACTGTTGTGGCCTCTCCCATTGCGGAGCACAGGCTCCGGACACACAGGCTCAGCAGCCATGGCTCACGGGCCCAGCTGCTCCGCGGCATGTGGGATCTTCCCGGACCGGGGCACGAACCCGTGTCCCCTGCATCGGCAGGCGGACTCTCTCTCTCTCTCTCTCTCTCTCTCTCTCTCTCTCTTTCTTTCTCTCCACATATGTATATAAACTTGGCTGGCAGGTCAAGGCATTACATAGAAGGAACTAAATGAATTACTTGTAAGACAGAGGTCAGAGGAGGAAGTAGGAAGGAGGGGGACTCATGGAAGAAGTAGGACTACTGCCTGGCCTAGAGGTAAGGTACGGTATTCAGAAAGGCTATAGTCTCAGGGTAGCAGTTATGGAATGTGTCAGGGTGGGGAAATTTCCCCTTCTATCCCTCTTAAGTTCTTGTGGCTAGACTAACAATGAAATTGACATAAGACAGATTAATAGATGCAGGGAGCACACCTTTCACATGAGAGACTTATTTCCTGCTTTCAGGGTGACAGAGAGGAGGGTCAAGGTGTCCCTCTTGCAGTGGCCATTTCTTAAGTAACTTTGATTCAAAATAATCAGTATTTTGGGGTGGCCTGCCCTGAGCCCCAGCAAATGCATAAGGCAAGAACCAAATAGAAGGTCAATCCATCATGGCTTCATCTGGAGAGCTGTGTGTGAGAGTTAAAACTGGAAACCCAGACTAATGGTCAGATGATGGAGACCCTGGTACCAGGTTAGAGAGCTTGGATTCCATTTCCCTTCTTCCTTCATTCCCCACCCTCCTCATTAGCTTTTAAAAGCCATATTTCCTTTATTATTATCATAGAGAATGTGGTTTTCAAACCACATAGTTTCTTTGATGCAAATTATCTTTTACTAGTTGGTCAATAGGGGAATGAAGTAGGAATAGCACATGGAAATTGTGTTGGTTTATGGACGATTTCCCCATTTTTTTGATTAGTGTTTTGAAGCCATTAGGAGCAAGTTTTCTCCCAGTTAAAGAGAAAACCTGAGCACTTTATGAAGACCTCATGAGAAAATGTGAAAATCTACAGAGTGCCTTTCTTTAGTGCAAATAGTGGCTCACTTAGTGGCTTTATGAACCTCTATCCCTTACACTGTGATAAGCCCTCTGTGTAGCTGTGAGCACAGAAGAGGCTGCAAAGACATTTCCTTTGTATTAAAACAATGAGTTAATGAAGAATGCTATGCTCTGGATTTTCATACTTCTAATTTTTATTAATTAATTTATTTATATTTGGCTGTGTTGGGTCTTTGTTGCTGTGTGCAGGCTTTCTCTAGTTGCATTGAGCGGGGCTACTCTTCATTGCGGTCCATGGGCTTCTCATTGCGGTGGCTTACTCTTATTGTGGAGCATGGGCTCTAGGCGCGTGGGCTTCAGTAGATGCAGCACGCGAGCTCTGTAGTTGTTGCTCGCAGGCTCTAGAGTGCAGGCTCAGTAGTTGTGGCGCATGGGCTTAGTTGCTCCATGGCATGTGGGATCTTCCCAGACCAGGGCTTGAACCCATGTCCCCTGCATTGGCAGGCAGATTCTTAACCACTGCGCCACCAGGGAAGTCCCCATACTTCTAATTTTTAATGCAAATGATCTCTTTAGAATCAAATGCCCTCTAGGACCTATATTTAGGTTTAAAGCTGTAAGGAACTGACTATATGCTAAGTGTAAATATCCTCAGAGGTAAACTATGCTAGTGCTTTTATTAGGATTGTTATTATTTTCATTTTATTCTCTGGTTAAAAGTTTTAAGTGGTCTGAACCACTTTTCTCATAAGCTGTATTATTATTATTATTGTTGTTTTAAATATTTATTTATGTATTTAGCTGCGCTGGGTCTTAGTTGCGGCACGCGGGATCTTTAGTTGCAGCATGCAGGATCTAGTTCCCTGACCAGGGATTGAGCCCAGGACCCCTGATGGGACCACCGGACCACCAGGGAAGTCCCTGTATTATTTTTTTAGTGCATAATTTTGTAGAATGAAAAAATTTTTCAGGAAAAACAGTTTTTACAAGGCAGCAAATTCTAATCTTTATCAGATATTTACACAACATAGTTGACCTAATTCGATAATCATGTATTTTATTTCTTTTAAAATAAGAGAACTATGAGTACACTTATGAGTATTCATAATACTATTTTAGTCTAGAGTCTTATCTAATTAACTTTATTTGTTGACTTGTTTTAAAATGAAAATCAATGTAGATGAATAATATGAGTTAGCATTTATTTTAATTTCTGTTCAGAGGGTGGTGTATATTGGTCACACCAAATCCAAGGGGCCAAGATAGGCCAAATGAAGTTGATGAAATCCCATAAGTACACCAGACAAAATCTATTAGGCTACTGTTGGAGATAATAATTTGAAATAGATATGTTTGGGGCAAGGCTTAGTATTTTTAATTTAGTGCCCCTGAAAAGAAGGGTATGAGAAAATAATTTCAGTTTTGGTATTACATTAAATATATCCCGTGTTTATTCCTAAACTAGTCAATGAAATTCTCTTCTTATTTAAAATATGGTTTTATGATTACCTGGCCATTGCGAAATTTAGCAATTAACGTCAAGGGTTATTTATTCTATTGCTGGTTCAGAAATACCTATTTATACAAATCAAGGGGGATTTTCAGCAGCTTGAGCCTTCTTTTTCTATTTCTTTTTAAGCTGGCAGAGTCAATGGTTAAAGGATGAAAATTCTAAATTGATTGAGTTACAAATGAATACAGTGTTAATTAAGCCAGGCCATTGTCTTTAAAGTGGAGTCAGTACATTGGAAGTCAGATTTCTCTTGCTGTTTAGTCAAACTGCCTAAGGCTGCAATTGCTTCCTTATTAGGTTACTGGCTATGGGGAGATGTCATTGTTTGCTGCTGTAGCTAGGCTTTCTGTTAAAAATCACAGCATGAGGCTTAAACTGCTGCAACCATTATCCAGTGCTAACATGTCACTAAAGGTCTGCTAATAGAACAAGGGGAAAAATATCAATCTTTAATTTTAGAACAGCTGAGTAACCTGTAGCACCTGTTCATTTTCTTTCATCAACCCATTTAAAACAAGACTAGAGTGATCCTTTGATGGGCAGGTGATGAGATCCTAATACCATTTTTTTCTCTTTCTTTTCTTGTCAGAGGAAAATGTAGAATTAAGACTGAAGAAAAGAGAAAATAAACTATAAGTAAATTTCTCTTAAAAATCAGTTAAAAGTAGGATGAGCTGATGTAATCCAATGATGACTAGGTTTTTATAAAAAATTTTTTAAAGGATAGTTTCCTTTACTTTTCTGAAATGCATTTTGTAGTTAAAAGCTAATCAATGAGGACGTACTACAGTGGTCCAAAGAGCGCATTTTCTGTAGAGAGCAGAAACTCTTTCAAGCTGTAGATAACAACCAACTTATATTTACCTATTCAGATATAATAAACAGAATTAGAACTTGGCAGCTGCTAGCTTTCCCGGATGGAGCTCAAGGTTCCATCACAATATGGGGCAAAATTAAAGAAGGCTTTGTGGCTTGCGCTTTTGAAGAGGTGAAAGCAAAGTATGGCTTCTGCAAACCTCTAGTATTAGCAATACGAGTTCCAAAACATTTCCAGTGCACAAACTTATGGTTACCAAAGAGAAAAGCTGGGGAGGGATAAATTAGGAGGTTGGGGTGAACAGATACACACTACTATATATAAAATAGATAACCAACAAGGACCTACTGTATAGCACAGGGAACTATACTCAATATTTTGTATAACCTATAATGGAAAAGAATCTAAAAAAGAATATATATATATATATATAAAACTGAATCACTTTGCTGTAGACCTGAAACTAACACATTGTAAATCAACTATATTTCAATAAAAATTAAAAAAAATTTTTCAGTGATGCTAGAACAAGTACTACATACTTAGAAAATAAACACATAATAATAAAGCAACATACACTTTAGTAAACCTTTACAGTCTCAGAGTATATCCATCTTTTATTTAGCTAAATTGAAAAATAAATAACTATTAAGATCCAGTCACTTTACTAGGTATTCAGAACATTAAGATGAGTGATAGTACATGTACCCTGCTCTCTGTAATGAAACTTGCGATCTGTTATTGATCCTTTCTACAAAACCATTTTGTAGCATGAGTACACATATAGTTCTTGTTTGGTTTTTGGGGGGGGGATTTTTTTTTTTCTTTTACAGGCGAAGAAATTGAGATACAGGGAGGTCGTAACTGCCTAAGGTCACAAGATAAATGGAAGAAGGATTAAAAGAATCTAGTATTCTGACTTGTAGTCTAGGGCACTTTTAAAAAACTATATCAAGATAAAGGGACCAGAAGGGAGAAGGGAATTATAGAGGCGCAGTTTTAATTGACATCTTGTGGAATAATGCAAGAATGGAGTAACAATATGAGAGCATTAGATTCAAAAATTAATTGTAATGATGGAAATCCAGAAGCTAGATATATTTTAAATATCTTCAAAAGGAGATGTCAGTAAAATAATAAATTGCACCTTTTATATAGAGAATTATGTTTGTAACGTTCATTGGCATCTAATCACATTCTTATAGATTTGCCTGTTGAAAACACCTTAGACTGCTAGGACATACACACACACACACACACACACACACACACACACACCCACACACAGCCCACGTACACCTTTGACCAAGTTCACATCTGAGATCTGACATTTAGCCCTAAAATCTCCTTAGCCCAAAGCTGCTGTTGTCCTTGTCCCAGGCATTCCAACTTTTAGCATTTTCTTCCGTAGTCACTTGTGTGCTGCATCTGTCCTGAGGTCTACATCAGAGCAGGCTCAGCCTCATTCTGCCACGACCATTTCCATCATCACAAGTACTTGATCTGTTTCACATTTTATGGAATCGATAAATCTCATCCCTAAAGAGTCCAGCAGGCCTTTGATTCCTGACCTGACATTTGCTAATGCTATTCCTGATGACCTGCCACTACGGATCTGCAGCACTGCACTCTGTGTTTGACAACACTCATAATATGAATCAATATTCAGCATTCAGTAAGTGAGCTGGGGAGTCATTTCACTGCTGCAAAAGGCAGCATTGCCCCTGGGCAGCTGTCAGAAATGGGTAGTTATTAATAGCCCTCTCTTTTCACTTAGCATAGTCAGTAGGGGTCAGGCATGAAATGATTTAATCAGTTTATGATATCTGTGACAGAGAGCACTTAAAATGTAATCACAAAATTTAGGTAGAAGTGTCCCTGGGCTGTTGTAATGTTTTTCTCACTTAATTTTCCCTAATGCTGTTACAGTGCAGTGCACACAGAGACTGACCGGACCACGAAATGACACATCACTTGGTGTTAGTTTCATTTCTCCCTCTGCAAACTTGTCTTTTTCATGGGACTTTTCACTTTAAAATATAGACTGTAAATCCCTAAGGGTAAATGAGGATAAGTCTCTTGGGTTAGCTTGCCTGGCTCTGCAAAATGTGTCTGGTGTTGAGGGGTCTTGTGGGTGGAGAAAAGAGAACCTGACTGGGCAGAAGAGACTCAAGCTCATAAGTCTCTCTCTGGTCCCCAAAGAAAAGGTGAATCACTAGAAATAAGAGAACATTATCCAGGTACAAAAACTTCCACTCCAGTATCAGTAATCTTATTGGACCTTTAGGCAGCCACTTGGAAATTAGCTCAACAGAAGGAAGAATAAAAGATGTCTAGACTGGTTTGGGAGGATAGCACTTCAGTGGGGATTGAACAGGTTGGGAATTCAAGGTTCATGTAAGAAAAGTAGGAGAGGTGACACCTAGAGTAGGTGAAAGAAGAACCTAAAACTTAAGACTGTGAATGAAATCATAACAAGTTAACAGTACGTGGAACAAGATTGGTACAGTGGTTGGGGTTCAGAAAGACCCGGGTTTCAGATCCCATCTTTGTACCTTAATTTCCTCATTAGAAGCAATATTCATTTCTTAAGGTTAGTATGAGAATTAAGAACTTATGTAAAGTATCTGGAACACAGGAGTTGCTCAGATGATATTACTTCTCCTTCTCTTTTTGCTTATCCATCAAGGCCTAATTTGGTTAACCATAGTGCAGTCAGGGGATGGTATGGAACTGAAGCTCAGGTAGAAAGGGATCATCACCATAGCCATCCCTGACCCTCCCTCCTGCAGCACTGTCCCCGCCACTGGCATGCTTGGCCATCAGAGGCACATTTGTCACTCTGATTCTGACAGAGAAGTGGGGAAAAGCCTTAGCTCAGGACATTTTTCTACAAATTTAGGGAAATGGAAGAAAGACAAAAGAATAGAAGTATGCTGGGTTTAGATTTGTGATTCTAACATTAATTAATGTTTGCCCCCAACTGGGCTTAGTTCTTTCATTCAGCAGATATTTACTTAGCACCCTACTGTGTTGGCATAGTTTTATAGAGACAGCCAGCTCCAGGTCCCCTCCTGCCTCATTCCTGACTCTGTTGGATGTCATAGAATGAATGTTTGACAAATACATGCCACTTTTGGTCCCAATCTAGAGTTCTCTG
This sequence comes from Physeter macrocephalus, assembly GCF_002837175.3. NCBI lineage: Eukaryota > Metazoa > Chordata > Mammalia > Artiodactyla > Physeteridae > Physeter > Physeter macrocephalus. The sequence continues at coordinate 61,122,546 of NC_041225.1, forward strand.
TGAATCCAGAGCCTTGAAATCTCTGCCATTGTCCAAGACCCCTTTCTCTCTAAGTGTTTTGGTTTGCACTGGTTCTTTCCCCGTTTTTCTAAATGAGGAAGCCATGGTCTCATATGAAAACATGAGCCCTGATAACAGGTGTCTTCTGTGATAGGAAGAATTCTAAAATGCCCTCATGATTCCTGGTCCTTGGTGTACACTCACCTTCTCCCAGGTATCCAGTCAAACACTACTATATGTATTGCTGTAGAAGGATTTTGCAGTCATAATTAAGGTCTCAAATCAGTTGACCTTAGGCAGGGAGATTGTCTGTGTGGACCTGACCCTTTAAATCTGGATCTAGAGGTCAGAGATGGGAAGTCAGAAATTGGAAGCATGGGAAAGGTTTGCTGACTTAAAGATGGAAGAAACCACATGGCAAGGAGAGTGGGTGGCCTGTAGAGCTGAGAGCAGCCCCTGGGTGACAACCAGCAAGGAGTAGGGGACTTCTGTCCTATAGTTGCAAGGAGCTGAACTTGACCAACAACAAGAATGAGCATGGATTTTTCCCCAGAGCTTCCAGATGAGAAAATGTGGTCATTACCTCAGTTTCATCTGTGATACCCTGAGCAAAGAACCCATCTACACGGTGTTGGACTTCTGACCCACAGAGCTATGAACTGATCAGTGGGTGCTGTTTTAAGCTGCTAAATGTGTGGTAATTTGTCATGCAGTAATTGAAAACTAATACCTCGTCTCTCTTTGTCTCTTGCCTGTTCCACTTTCATTTCCTCCTATGTCAGAAGAAAACATTATCTCTTTTATCTGTGTTCACATCCTGTGTTCATTTCAGGGTCATCCATTAAGTTCTTTCTGTTGGAGGAAGATGTTCCCAGTTCACTTGCAGAAAGAGATGGTCTTGATCTTCTAAAGGTAGTGAATGACTAAGGCTTGCTTACTTTAGTTTACCACCTCTGTCCACCTCTTTGGACTCTGTTTGGTGACTAATCACTCAGGCACCCCCCAGGGGAATTCTCTGCAAGAGTACCTTGATTATAGTTATGTAATCCCCCAACACTGAAAATGTGCATTGAGTGGCAAACAAAATTTGCCTCAAGGGAAGAGAAGAATAATCCTTCTCTCACAGCAGGAAGACTCAGTTTTTTCCTGTCAAGCCATCTGCCACAACCTCTTGAACTACTCATGTATTTTAAAAACACTTCTTGCCAGAGGATTATTATCCTTTTGTTTATTGGCTTATCTTAAGAACCCCAAACCCTGAAACCCCACTTAGCCTACATCCTACGTGATGTCCACCAACCACACCCCATCCTGGGCTCTCCTATTAGGACAAAATGGATCTTCTTGAACTTCTTGACCTTTGGTCATATATTTTTGTCCCAGACTCAGCTCTGTCGTGTTAAAAGTCATGGTGTTACGTAGAGAGCATCTTTACTTCATCCTTTCCCTGTTCAGTGTATAGTTCTTATTAGCTTTAGATTCTAGGATTTTTAAAACATGAGAGATTCATTCTGATCTTCTTGACTTGGCAGAAATGTTAAAAGGAAGGCAGGGAATGGGGAAGAGAGCTGCCAGGAAAAGGAGTGTGTCGGGGGAGTCACATTCATAGAAATGCCTTTTGCTAAAGAGACAGTGTCGGCACAAAAACATCAGCATATATATTTTTAAGACTGACAACCATTTGAGTGCATTTACTTATAAAATGCATATATGAAAACTTCATATGTGGAGATAGTAAATGGTTTAAATCAATTATGGAGTGTCTGCTATGAAGTTAACATTAAGCTAGGCTCTTGGGGAGACAATGAACAGGTAGCTTATAGGCTCCTCATGTCTTTTTTTTCCCTTCCCGTTTTATTGAGATATAATTGGCATGCAGCACTGTATAAGTTTAAGGTGTACAGCATAATGATTTGACTTACATACATGAAATTACCACTATAAATTTAGTGAACATCCATCATCTCATATAGATACAAAAAAAAAGAAAAAAATATTTTTTCTTGTGATGAGAACACTTAAAATTTACTCTCTTCACAACTTTCGTATATAACATAGAGCAGTGTTAATTATATTTGCTATATTGTACGTTACATCCCTAGTACTTATTTATCTTATTACTGGAAGTTTGTATCTGACTGCCTTCCTTCAGTTCCCCCTCAAATCTGATCTCTTCTTCTATGAGTTTGTTTGTTTGTCTGTTTTTGAGGTAAAGCTCCTCATATCTTTTTTTCTACCTCCATGTGGTGAATATGGGAAGAAGTCATTACTCAATAATATCTGTTGAGTATCTGTTCACTGTCTTCTGAACCAAAGATGCTCTCTGAAAGCTTGTCATGTCTAGATGAGTTGAATTCTGTGGTTCCCTCTTTTCCACTTATCTTCTAATTTGGGATTAAGGCAATGATGTATTACCTCATACTTTGATTAAAGATGCACATGAGGACCATTGCAGGATATAAAGGAAACTGTAGATCTCATACGTATATTTTCTGTATATCTTCACAGGGACTGCCAAGAGTGGGGCTTGGGGCTAAAGTTTTAAACTACCCATAAGTGAATGTCTGTCTACCTAAATTCCTGTACACAATCTATGACAACTTGCAAGACAAAGTCAATTGTTTTTAAAGCAGTTTCTTCAGTGTTCTGTTCTGTAAAAAGCTATCTGTTCCACTATTCCATCTATTCCACTCAGCCACACAATTCCAGGAGTTCCAGAGTTCAGGGTAGAGTACATAGCAGTAATCTAATCACAAGATTACATAGTACTATTTAATAGGGCAGAAACCCACGTCTGCAGGATCTTCATTCTCTCTCTGAGATTGCTGAGTCAAAGAACTGGATGGGGGGGGCTTCATGTCGTCTGGTGGATGGGCATGCCTTATATAAGGCATGATTGAATTCATAAATGTACTCCAGAAACCTGAGCACGAAGACCTTAAATTCCCACTGTCCAGGTGAGTCTAAGCAGATGGCTTATGTGTAATGTTGGAAGGGTTAGAAGTTCTGAAGGGAACTATGTATGTTGCCCTTTGTATTCCTCTGCCCATTACCGACGGGCCTTGAAGCTCCCTGGAGTTTTATGCATAAGAAAGAAAGATGTAAAATTTGCCTTCTTGAGTAGTTTTTTCAGGGTCACCTGTGATCTGTATTTAATATTCTGTTGCAATAGAGTTCCCAACAAAAAGACGCTGGAACATAGCCAGTCCATTATCGAGGCCATGCTTTCTTCAGAACATTCTGGCTGGGCTCTAAACCAAAGAATGCTTTTTAAATGACAGCAGTGGAAAAGATTTGTTGAAATTTTGTGTCACTATAGATGAATTTGTGTGGAAAAATAGAGATCATTATCAGCATGGTAAACTTTGGGACATCACAGTAAAGCACTGCGTTAAGTGCTTTTGCACGTTACTTCGTTTGATCTTCATAACAGCCCTGGGAATCATATGATATTATTCCTATTTTATATAAGAGAAAACTGAGGCCTATAAATGATCTACCTTCATATAGCTATGAAGAACTTTCCTTGATGATATGTTGTCATTTGTATCAGAACCAGTTTAACTTATGGCAAAGTGCAATATAGGTTTCTAACATATGTTATGGATATATGTTCACAGTGATACACACTGATATTTTGCCTATAGTCATTATTACTTATGAATTTTTTTTTTTTTTTTTTTTTTTTTTTTTTTTTGTGTGGTATGCGGGCCTCCCTCTGTCGCGGCCTCTCCCGTTGCGGAGCACAGGCTCCGGACGCGCAGGCGCATTGGCCATGGCTCACGGGCCCAGCCGCTCCGCGGCACGTGGGATCCTCCCAGACCGGGGCGCGAACCCGGTTTCCCTGCATCGGCAGGCGGACGCGCAACTACTGCGCCACCAGGGAAGCCCCTACTTATGAATATTTTTAATAAAATTCAGAAGAGAATCTTTTGAAAAAACCTCATTTTATTTCTGGCTTTCTCATTAGCAAGCATGCAAACTGAGCTAAGTCACTTACCTATCCACGGCTTGCCATTCTTCTATAGAAATGGGAGATTTTACTTGGTGAGCTTTACGGTCCATAACAACTCTAAAATTTTGTACAACTGGGGTCGTTCCACACAAAATACTATAGCAGTGCTCAGAATCAGGTATGAGGTCTGAAACAACTACTCACCTTCGTATTTTCCATTTATCAAGCACTTACTGTGTTTCAGGAACCATGCTAAGCAATTTACATACATCACCTTATTTATTTCTCACAACTGTCCTGCTAATATTATTCCCATTCTATAAATGAGGAAACTGAGACACAGAGAAGCTAAGTAATTTGTCCAAAGTCACACAGTGTATGATGATAGAGTTGACATATGAAAACCAGTCTGTTTGACCGCAGAGCCTGCCTCTTAACCACTGGGCTACTTTGCCTCCCGTTATTCAGCTTTAGGGACAGAATAAGTTATGTAGTTTAAGCAGGACATTTTCTCCTGATGGTCATTAGACAAATCTGTAATAATTTTAGAAGAAAGACATAAATATTTGAAAGGAAGAGAATAGGAGAGTTGGAAAGAAAATAAAAGACCTCTTTTTAGTCTACAGTTTCCTTACCTAGTATAAGGAATATTAATGTGTTATCAGTGTTGGTAATATTAATATTAATACTGAACTGAAATTGTTATTATAGCTGTCATAAATCTTCAGCTTTATTTGTGTATATGTGATTGAGGATGATTTTCCATTCTTCATTATTCCTCTGGATAGTATGAGTGTGGACTGCCTGATGTCTTACATCTGTTTCTGTGCATGTTACAGACAGGGCATATTTAGGATGACCGTATAATTTATCATTCTAATAGGGACACTTAGAGGAGTGAAAGAGGGTGCTATTAATAATTGTGCTAGAACAACGGCATGGACCAGGACACCAGGCCATATAGTTACCCTGGGCTTATGAGATAGGTTTGTGGTTCTTATTCTGGTTGACAGGCAGAGGTTTTCAGATATTTAGCCTGAAAAATGAAATTCTCTCTTGGACTCATTAAAATTTAGTGACTCTTCATGTCAGACATTTGTTGGGCAACATCCACATGCCAAATTCTACTTGGCATGAGGTAAAATGATGCTTAGCAAAAGAGTTCAAGGTCACAATACTCCCACATCACAGAAATTAAGTACCAGACATGTGCTATGATTTAAAGTTTTATGGCACATCAAAATCTTTTGTTGAAAATCTGTAACGTCTTCAGCAAGTAACACATGCTATTCAAGTACCTGTAGTTGACCAAGATACAACTGGCACTCTGTTGAATGTTGACCTGGAAGGTCATGTGTAGATAGCACACGACCCTTCCTCATTTTATACTCTGTTCTCTCATACAAGTGCTGTGATTCTAGGGTAACTATCTATAAATACTACCAAGAAAAGCCAAGTTGACTTTTAACCTCTGTCGTATATCATTTTATCCATTAAAAGGACATGGCATCCTTTTGTTCAGGGTATGACACAATTTTTTGTTGTTGTTATAAGTGTGCTCTGAGAATGGTATTTCTTCTCTGTGGTCTACCAGAGTTGGATGGTAAGATATTCAACAGTTGTATCCTTTCTCTCTCTTCTCCAATAAATGATAGCAATTATTTTCACAGCTTGGATAGAGTTTCTAACTGTAATTTTATAGTAAAATAAAAAGAATAATTTACTAAATGAAGATATTTTAATGAGTTTAATTTAAGACATCTGTCTTTCAAAGTAGCTTTTATTTAGTAGCATATCGGTTACCTTTATTGTTTGGTTGGGTATTCTGGTACTGTAAAACACAAAATTTACAAAATAGGTTCTAGGCATTAATATTAAGTGACTTGCAAATAAAGAAGTATGGAGAATCTTAAGAAATTGATACTTGTTTAAGTTTCAGGGAGGTTTGCTTATCCATTGTGACCTTTGTTGCTAATTCATTCATTCATTGAACAAGTATCTAGTGTCTGATACTCAGTAGCAGTTACTGGGATAACCATTAGACATTCAAAGATGAATAAAATATAATTTCTGCCTTCAAGAAACTGTTTCACGGATGAGAGGGAACATTAGGATAGGAAAATCCAGTAGTTAGTCAAGCATTATGCTAGAGGTATGCACTGGATAATGTAGGAGCACAAAAGTCTTCCTGGTGGTTAAGTAAGTGGAAACTGGACCCAGAACAACAGGGTTTGAATCCCGACTTTGCCACTGTTGGCTGTGTAGCCTTAGACAAGTTACTTGACCTTTTTGTGCTTTGTTTTTTCATCTATAAAATGAGGGTAAAAGTGAGTTAATATTCATAAAGCCCTTGGAACAATGCCTGGTAAGTAGCAAGTGCAGTATTATGGTCTGTTAAATAAGTAAAACAGAACAAATGAGTAGAAATTAACCAGATGAAGGGAGCTTTGGTTGGAGTGGGAGTAGGGGAGATAGGTAAGTTTGAGCAGAGGAAACTGCATATGTAAAATTACTTGGCAAGAGTAGTCTTGGAATTGCCAAAAAAGTGGAAAGGGGGCAGCAATGAGAGAAGAAACTGGAGAGGTAAGCGTGAACTATATTACACAGTCTAGTATAAAAACATAGCAGTGATTCACATTTTCAAATGCATATTTTTATGATATTTACATAGAAGATAGATTGGGAAGGGAGTTAGTCCAGAGGCAGGGAGACCATCAGAGGATGTTGACATAGTTCAGATAAAAATCATTGAGACCTTAAACAAAGGGTATTGATAATGGGGACGGAGAGAAAAGGGACTGATCAGAGGACTCTTATGAAAGAGTTATCAGGATTTGGTGACTGTTCAGAATGTGTAGACTAAGGGATGAAGGGAAATCAGGTGTGACTCCCAGGTCTCTGGCTTGTTTGACAGGTAATGCTGAAGTAGAGGCTATAGGAGATAAGAACAAATTAGAGTAGGGGTGAAATGGGAGGGTGAGTTTCAGTTTAGGTATATTGAGTATTTGGAGTCTGTGGGCCACTTAGAAGAGCTGCCCCAGTAGGTCCTTGGCTGTTTAGAAGGTCTGGGGGTCAAGAGAGAGGTCTCAGCTTGGAGAAATGGATTTGGGCGTCTTCTTCAAATATGCATGTGAGTGAAAGCCATGAGAGTGGGTGAGATTACATTAAGAAGAGGAATAAAGAAAGAACTGAATAGAATTTAGGATCGATTTCAGGTGATCACTAATTTGAAGGGTGGATAGTAGCATAAAAACATGGGAAATAGACTGAAAAGTAATACCCAGAGAGGAGGATAACTGGGAGAAGGTGTTGTCATAGAAACGAAGAGAGGAGAAACTTTGCAGAGGGAAAGAGTGCTCAGCCATGTCAAATCCTCCAGAGATGTTGGGTGGGCTGAGGACAGAAAAGTGTCCGTTGAATTTAGCAACAAAGAGGTCATTATTGATTTTGGCCAGAGAGGCTTCCAAGGGTAATAAGGAGTGGCAGCCAGATTTCAGTGGGTTGAGGAGTGAATGGGAGGAAAGGAAGTCTGATTTGCCTGTAAAGGAAAATCAAGACGTGGGGCAGCAGAAAGGGGAGAGTGCAGGGTTATAGCTGTCTGAGTCGTAAGTGGCATCTTCATTGCAAAGTGAAAAGCTATTAAAAGATAGATGCAAGTTAGGAGGATGTAATATTATTTCAGGGAGAAAATATTCAGAAAATATACACACCACCTCACCCCCATGAATGCAACAGCATGCAAAAATTTGTCTTCTCTTGCCAATGAGGTTTGCTTCATCTCTTTTCACTGAGAAAATGCCTTCTTCATTAATTTACCTAGACATAGGATTCATTCATAATTAATGATAATGTGGTTTGCAAGTATTATTTGTCACAGAAATGTCCAGTGGAAATTATAATGGTAATAACTGCCTTTTTTTTTTTTGGCATTACTTCAATTGTATTCATAGCTCTGTTAGAGAACAGCATTGAAAGGAAGAACTGCGAATGTTTTCTGTTTTGTTTCTGTTTGCGGGGGTGAGGGGCTGTGTTTAAATGCTAGTGCATTCCCTCATTTGAGGAAATAACATTAACGTGAAATAAATAGGAAGCAATACTGAACCATGTTTAATAAAGCACTTAGGGGCTTCCCTGGTGGCGCAGTGGTTGGGAGTCCGCCTGCTGATTCAGGGGACACGGGTTCGTGCCCCGGGAAGATCCCACATGCCGCGGAGCGGCTGGGCCCGTGGGCCATGGCTGCTGGGCCTGCGCGGCCGGAGCCTGTGCTGCGCAACGGGAGAGGCCACAACAGTGAGAGGCCCGAAGCACTTAATTTTGTGGTTCTGTGAGGTTAATCCTTTTGTGTGTTTGGCCATCCTTTTTTGAAGAAGGGGAATATTAGTAGATGGTCTGGTGATGTTGCTCCGGATCTTGAGCTGACTTGCTGGAATACCTTAAACAAGTTACTTAATTTATTTCCACCTTCCCCCTCTCCCTCTCTCCCTCCCTCTCTCTCTCCCTCCCTCTCTCTCTCCCTCTCTTCCTCCCTCCCTCTCTTTCTTCATCCATGTGTAAACTAGAAACAGTAACAATAGTAATAATCTCTTTTAAAAATTTTTTGGGGGAAAAATTTTTTTCAAATAATTAAAAGAATGGTTGGTACCATATTTCTGAGTCACTGTCCATTTGCTTGTTACCAGCAGACGATCACTTTATGTGGAGAGATGATTTTTTTCAAGGCACTTTTGTTTCAAGGTTTTTCTGTTCCATATTGCTATTTGTCAAATATAAGGGATAGTCAAATGTCCCTTTTATTTAATATATAATAACATATTAAGGGAGACTAATAATATATTAAGGTATAGGAGGAAGTTTAAGAATTCCATTAGCTGTTGCTCTCTGCTTTATATCAACTTAAGTTGCCCATCCCCACCACATGTCAGTCAATTTAAAATACCTGTTAGCAGGACCTTGACTGGCATTAAAAGAAAACTCACGTGATGACTTTCTCCTTGAGATGATCAACTGCAGCAGTGTTGTCAGGTTTCTTTAAAAGCTCTTTTGCACTGTCACAGCTTCCTGGGTGCTGGCTAAGTATAGACCTTGGGATAGGCCGATATACACAAACAGAAGGATCTAGGGAATGCTTTTATCTTCTATTGTAGCCTCAAAGAATGTTTCCTAAGACAAAAGTCCATCTTCAATAGACAGGGTTCAGAAAGACTCATTAATTAATTCTCAGAATCTACAACAGATGATTCTTCAAAGGCTTAAAACCACGAAAGCCATCCAACTTGAGAGCTGTTGGGTTAGAGCACAACCTAGTGATGGCGTTGTTTTAATTAGGACACAATAATCACAGAATCATGGCATGATCATGTTGGAAGGGATTGGACAGTCATCTATTCTAGCTTCCCCCCATTGCAGGAACCCCTCCTATAAACATCTTGACAGATTTGTGAGCGTTTTCACTAGTAGGAAATGCATGTGGTTAAACTGTTGCAGACATGAGGAAGTGTTCCCCAGAATGAGCCCAAATATACTTCTCTGTTATAATATACACTCTGTACTGCTCTCTAGAGCCCCACCCTATTTTCATGAGAGTCTTTTAGGCATTTGATGATAACTCTCATGGCTTTTCTATTTCTTCACACTAAGAAATTCTGTTTTGCACAAAATGTATTTTTTTTAACATGGTCTTCATCTTTTCTCCCTCTTCTCTACCAACTCTGTCTTCCCTTTGGAAGATGTGTCTTGCACAGGGTCCAGTATAGCGGACTACTGCATCTGTGCATCTGGACCCTTTATCTACTTAGTGAAGCCTAATTAAGGAGTAGGTGAGAGTCTAGCACAGTGCTTGAAACAGTTGGTTGAACTAGAGTTACAAACTGGTTCATGATAAAGCACTTTATGGATATTGAGAATCATCTTCTTTTTCATTTGAACCGCTAGCAAGCTGAGTATTCTCTAATTTATACCTGGTATTTGATTTATTGTTTTAAGGTAAATAAGCTTCTGTATGTTTCTACCTGCTAAATTTTACCTGAATTTGAATTTATTGGTTTCCAACTCATTTTTTTAAAAATTTATTTATTTATTAATTTATTTAATTTTTGGCTGCATTGGGTCTTTGCTGCTGCACACGGGTTTTCTCTAGTTGCTGAGAGCAGGGGCTACTCTTTGTTGCAGAGCACAGGCTCCTCATTGCGGTGGCTTCTCTTGTTGCGGAGCACGGGCTCTAGGCGCACGGGTTTCAGTAGTTGTGGCACACTGGCCTCAGTAGTTGTAGCTCGCAGGCTCTAGAGCGCAGGCTCAGCAGTTGTGGCACACGGGCTTAGTTGCTCCATGACACGTGGGATCTTCCCGGACCAGGGCTTGAACCCGTGTCCCGTGCATTGGCAGGCGGATTCTTAACCACTGCGCCACCACGGAAGCCCCTCCAGCTAATTTTTATGCCAATCAAAATCAATTCAAATTTTTATTCATCAGATTATTAACTAACCTTCCCATTGGAAGAATAGTCCAAAATTTTGCGCTTGAAGTCTCTTTCCAAGTTGTTGATAAAATTTTTGAATAGGCTAGATCTAAACACACAATTCTGGGAGTTTCTACTAAGACAAGTTGACATCCACCAATTAACTTGGCTGGTTCATAAGAATCTTCCTGAGGCTTAGTTAAATGCCTTCTTAAAATCAGGAGATACTCTGGCATTCTCCTAATGACAGGCTGATTGATCTATCAAATAAGAAAAAAAAAAGAGGATATAAGATGAGTTTGGCATACTTTCATTTATTAATATCTATAGTTTGGGGTGCCCTTTGGCTATAGTATTGCCTAATATACCTTTTAAAAGCATCTGAACATAGACTATGTACATTTCCATTCTCCTGGCACCTCCCCTGTTCTTTGGGGTGTCTCAAAGTTCCTAATATTGACTCTGCACATTCGCCCTCAAATTGTTTCAATACCCTGGGATGTAGTTGGTCTCAGATTGCAAACTTGAATTCATTTGAAGTGCCTTCATGCTGTTTTCTTACTATCTTACATCTTAGATGGGACTTTGAGTCCTTCTTTTTAATTCTTATTCTGCCCTTCCCAGAGAGAAAATTAAATCAGAGCAAAAAAAGGAATTGATAAGTACTGCCTTCTTCCTGTCTCCCTTTACTATTACATTGCACACCCTGGACACTGGTTCTGTAACATTCTTGTTTATCTTCTTGTTCCAAACAACCTTTTGTAATCTTTATCATCTTTTTCTTTCTTCTTGCAACTTCAGCATTCTGGAATTTAACCTTTCTGACACCATGTTTTATAGGTTCCCACCAACTTTCCAGCATAAGTCTGGCAAGATGAAGCTCCCCATCACTGCTACATCTAAAAAAATGTCAACTTCGTATCTAGATTTAGAAATAGATCATCTTAATTCTCCATCTGACTGGTAATTTATAGTATATATACTCTCATAAGACTATCATTACTGTTTTCCTTTCTTACTGTTTTCTCTCTTCTTTCCTATTTGTATTAGATTGTTATATAGATGAATATGTTTTTAACATACAATTTAATTGTTAGTCATCTCTATGAATTGATATATAGGTATGTAAGTCAGGGTTCTCCAGAGAAACAGAACCAATAGGAGATATATATAAAATATATATGGAGATTTATTATGAGGAATTTGCTCACGTGATTATAGAGGCTTAAAAGTCCCATCATCTGCTGTCTTCAAGCTGGAGACCCGGGAAAACTGTTGGTGTAATTCCAGTCCAAGTCTGAAGGCCTTGAGACCCAGGGGAGCTAATGGTGTAAATCCCAGTCCAAGGGCAGGAGCAGACCATGTCACAGCAAAGCAGGCATGCCAGGAGGAAATAAATCCTCCTTTCCTCTTCTTTTTGTTCCATTCAGACCCTTGAGAGATTGGATGATGCCCACCCACAATGGGGAGGGCAGTCTACTTTACTGAGTCCACCCATTCAGATGCTAATCTCATCTAGAAGCACCCTCACAGACACACTGAGAAATCATGTTTAATCTGGGCATCCATGGCCCAGTCAAGTTAACACATAAAATTAATCATCACAATAAGCATTTGACTTTTTTTTTCCCTGTTGTTTTCTCCTGAGATGACCTAGTGACTTCTCCCAATATAATTCTTTGAAGTCATACCTCTAGGCCTTTTTTATTAATATTCCCATTTTGCATCAGTCAGTTCAGCCGTGTACTGCCTTCTTTTCAGGAGGCGAATTATATCCTTCATCAGGAGTTTTCCATTTGCTAGCTTAAGCTATAAGATATACAGAAGCAATTTACGGAGTCTAGGGCAAGTGGCAACTAAGACATTAATGACAAACCTTAAGATCTGGTCACATGGGCCTCCTTAGTCACTTGTGACAGAGTAAAATAGATCTGATGCTTCTAAATGTACAGGGAAGTGGAATTATCTGGTGCAAGGCCAGGAGGATATGGATTGCTTAGGGAAAGTCTGGGAAATCACCAGACAGTGACCAAGTAGGGAAGTGAGCCCTGGACAGGGCTGGAGAATGTAAGTAGGAGAAAAAACTAAGCCTCCATTTAGGGTAGTGATAGTAGTGATGGTGGTTGTGATGAAGTAGCAGTGGTGGTGGAGTTGCTTTTACAGGTAATGAGCTTGAACAGAATGAAAATACAACATCAAGTTGGTAGGACGTTTATTGGAATATTCTCCCGAGAGTTTTGTAACTTGCCACATAGCTGCTGACTTTGAGTCACGATTCCTCTGATGTGTTGAGCTAGTGAGAGGGGCTAACAGCTCCCCATTTCACCCTGTGTTTTGCATCAGAATTTCAGATCCAGAGCAGTTTCACAATAAACTAGTTCTGCTTTTCTCTGTTTATCTTCCTTTCTCTTCTAATCCATTTGCTTCATGGTACAATTATAATTATTATTACAACAGTAGCACAGTTATTAACAACAATAATAACTAATATATACTTTACGAGCTTTCATTTACATGCTAAATACAAGTATTAACTCATTTAATCCTCACAATAGCCCTGTGAGATAGGCATTATTATTTCCATTTCACAGTTGAGGAAAATGAGGCTTAGAGAGGTTGGGAAACTTGCCCAAGGTCACACAGCTAGAAACCAGGATTCACATCTGTCTCCAAAGCCATGCTCTTAAAATATGAAATTCCCACCTGCCCAGCCTACTTAAGAGGACCTGCATCCATCAGTACTGGTGGTGTTGGTGTTGGTGGTGGGATATGAATAAAAATAATAACAAAGTGCATTTCACAATATACAAAAATGTTTAAAAATTTTAACAGACATTATACCATTTGATCTAAACAACAATCCTGTGCTGTAACTATTATTATTCCTATTTTACAAAGAGAAAAATAAGGCTGAGATTAAATTAAACCTCACAAAAGTTTGCCTTTACTGAACTTTTAAAATATTTTTTTTCCTATTATAAAAATAACCCTGTAACCCTGCTACTTAGAGGTATCTACTGTTTACTCTTTGAGATATATTTTCCACAAGTATGTATGAAAATTAATATATTTTTTAAAAAGGATTATACTACAAGCACTGTTTTATAATCTAACTTTTTTAAACTTCAAAATATACTATAGCCATTTCGATGTTATTAAATATTCTTCTACAATATTATTTTAATAGCTGTATTGTTTTTCATTTTGTGACTATTACCTTTGTGTTCCTGATACTGTCTCATAGGGGAAACATAGTGAGGATAATTATTTAAAGGGAGAGTATAGAATCAATAGTTACACATTATTAATACGGTTGATGTTCAAAGCACATTAGTTGATTAAACTTTCTTCAGAGTGTAAAGGCCTACATTCCGAGTATTTATCAAGCTGGTAAATATCGTACTTTAACTTTTTGCTGGGCCTTGTGGTATTATTACCTCTATGCAAGTATCCACCATTAGCTATAAGTGAATCTTGTGTGTTGTCCTGATTTTTTTCTACTAGGTTGTAGGTTCTCATCTTTGTATCTCTTGCATTTCCTAGCATAGTTCTGGTCAAGAGGCCCCTTCCAAGTCGTTTAAATTTAATTTACATTCACTTAATATATGGCAGAGATGGCTTAATGGCAATGCCTTCAAACATTTTTTAATCCATAAATTGGATCTGAAAAAGAAGTAAAAATTAAGAAAAATAAGTGTGAATAGTCAGGCAAATGTGGTATCTTAGAAAGAACACTGGATTGGAGCACGAAGATGTAGCTGTAAAACTTTGTCACTACCTTGCTGAGAGAACTTGAGAAAGTCACTTGACTTCTCTGGGTCTCTATCTTCCCTTCTTGAAAATGAAACTATTACATGAGATGATTGTTTCCAGAACTGATGTGTGAGGATTGTATAATTTAATATTGCCTGAATTTATACTTTACAAAAAAAAAAAAAAAAAACCTCAGGAGCAAATTCTAAAGCAGTTCTGAAGTTTGTGCATAGGAGTCACCTGGGGAACTTAAAAAGCAAACAAACAAACAAAAAACCTGATGCCTAGATCTCACCCCAGATAATCTAATTTAAGTGAGATGGAATATGGCTTGGGTTTGGAATTTTTAAAAAACTCTCCAGGTAGTACTATGTTCAGCCAAAACTACTGTTTTAAAAGATCTCCCCACTGTCTTGTTAACAAGCGATCAAGTCCTAGTCATGCCACAAGTGTTACTATTTTGACCCTAAAAATAAATAGGAAGGCTGAATTTTCAAAAGTTGATAATGCTATTTCCTCTCTTTTCACAAAGAGGTAGTTTGCCATACAATATTGTGTTGTCATACCACAACATGTGTTTGTGTGTGAGTGCATGAGTGGGTATATATAGCCCATAAATCTGTTGGGTAAATTAGATGGGACTAAAAAGGAATTGAGGATTACAAATTATCTCTACCGGCTGTTGAATATTTCATTTCAATTAAACATTTGCAAAAACCAAGTATAGTATTATGATCCACTTGTAACCATTACGAGACTGGCACATCTCCATACAGCAATAACCATTGCTGAGGCTACTGTACTACTCTGGCATGAATCATAATAAATTAAGGTCCCCCTGGCCATAATGAACAGTAGTATAATTTTGTAGTTATTCTCCTCGCATGATGAAGCAGCCAGGCAAGTTGAGTTTCTAGATAAATTTTGACATATGGGTCTTATTCCTCAAGAAAAAGAGCTCTTGTTGCTCTGGCTTTGTTCCAGAATTCTACAGAAATCCACATTGTAGCTTATTGTTGCATTACAAAAAGGTACTACAAGTTTTTTTGTTTTTTTTTATGAAAAAGAACAAATTGCTAAGTTCAATTAGTCCTTTGGGGCAGAATTTGGAATTTCTTTTCAATCTGTCTGCTGGATCCTATGTGAGCTATTGTTTGACTCACACAGGGGCAGTCCTAAAGGCCTATGAACCACAAGGCCACTGTAGGGGCTTCTAGTTGATGGTGGAAGGATCAGGCAACCTCTTCCCCACAACAGTGAAATATGTTAACGTGATTTTTTTTAAAAATCAGCCATAGGAAAGGAGTTAAGAAGTTGTGGCAGAATCAACACAGATCTAGGCCTTTCAACTGGCAATCTTAGAACTCCACTTGACATTGATGAGTAGATGCAGTTTGATAAGTTGTGTAAGAATTATCAGGTAAGAGTGCTTTGAATTAAAAAAAAAAATTAAGGCAAGCAAAGCATGCGTGTTAAAACATCTCAGCAGACCCTGCCTTCTATGCTTATAACAAGGATTAATGTAAATGTATATTTAAGAGTTGGGCCCTGATCTGTAAATATTTCTCAGGGAGACAAGATTCTAGGGTTAAACACCTGGTGGTGGCAGAAGCAGAATTGGAGTGTCATTGTATAGCCACAGTCAGAAGGTTGAGGGAGGACAGCTACCGTGGGAACCGGTATTCCAGAAGTAAATTCCACTAATGAGAGTTACCAGTTGACCAGCAGATTCCTCTGTAGGTTTGTAAAGAGTATCAAGTCCATGGTTCTCAGTAAGGAATTATTGGGATGATTTAATAGAGGAACAGAAATTTTCCTGCAGCTCTTTTAATAGTGCTGGCTCAGCCTTTGGGTTGTTCAAAGGACTCTAAGGCTGTCCTAACTGACATTAATTCAACCCTTCTGTCAGGCTTATGTGACACATGCAATGCAACCATCAGTCAGTGGCATATTAAAACGCTCTCCACAGGACCACAGAGCTGTGGGTGACCTCTGCGTGGACATGATGTTTGCCGAGCAGGAATACTCATATTTCTGCCCTAAGCACTGCACAGAGCAACAGCTATCAAGTGTGATGGAAAAATTATGTTCATTCAGCAGAGTGTCCCTTCTCTCTCTTGTAAATCCTTTCTCATGAAGTCAGAGAAAGGATACAACACACACATGCACAGTTTTGAGTAACACTGTCTAGGCGAGTGCACTGATGGAAGTGGGGTCCCTTTTGGAGGAAGATCAATTTAGGGCTCAGCTTGTTTTCTGGAAGGAAAGGATTGCTGTTAGGCAGAGACAGATATGGGAGGGATGAGAAGTGGAAGAAGATAAAAGGAGAGGCTTTCCTGGGTCGGGTTTCTTCTGCAGTTAGGCCTGTGGCCCTGGCACAGCCGGGCTAGCCAAGCCAGGCATTAACTGTTTCTTCACCAGCACAGCCATAGAAGCAGACTTTAAAGTTGATGGCTCACTGCTCTCCCCTTGGATCTAGAACTGTTCATTCAGCAGATGTTTATTGAGTGCTTACTTAGCCCTGGGGAAACTGGTGAATGAGGCAAAATACCATTCCTGCCCTCGTGTAGTAGTTTACAAGCAAGCCCTGGAAAGGTTGTTTACTTACAACTATGATAAAAGTTGCTGTTAGAATTTATAATAAGGAGAGCCAGCTTTGCTAGGGTGGGGCTGGGGTGAGTAAGGAATGCGTTCCTGGGGAAGTGACAGTTAAGCATAAACCTAAAGGATGCATTGGCAAAAGAGTGGGGCAAAGTGTTCTAGAGAGCTGGCAGAGCATTTGCAAAGTCCCTGAGATAGCAAGGAGCTTTGTACTGAAGGAACTAAAAGTCTAAAAAGGCCAGTTTGGCTGGAGCAGGTAAGCAAAACAGGAGAGGAAAGAGAAAGAGCCAGATTTTGCAGAGCCTCATGAGCCATGGCAGGGGTTTTGCCCTTTATCCTAAAAGCAATGGGAAGGCATTGAAAGTGCAAAGCTGGGGGAATGACATGCACAGCCTGGTACTTTTAAAGAACCATCTGGTTACAGAGTGCATAAAGGACCAGGGCTGGAATGGGGTGTGGATTCTGAGAGCCCCCGGGGGTGGTGAGGAGGCTACTGCTGAGGCCCAGATAAGAGAACTGTAATAAGGGAGACAATGGTGGAAGAGATAGAAGGGGGAGGAGTGGAAGCATTCACAATATATTTATAAGGTGGAATGGTCAAGTCTTGGCTTAGAAGCAGTGATGATGGTTGAAATGCCAATCTTTAGGACAGTCTCAGAATTTCATTTGGCCATCTTACCTCAGTTTTTAGATTGTTTAGATTAATTCTAGACAGAGCCTTAAACTATGTATGTGTTCTGAGAGACTCTCATGAATAAAAATCACACTCTCCTGTGATTTTTATTCATAGAACAATTGTACCCAGAGACAACTCAATAGGAAAACTATTAATAATTGGTGATAATATCATCTCACTGCTTCAAAATAAATGTTTTTCATTTTCAAAAGTTCTAAGTTCAGTTACTTGCAATATTTCTGCTTACATGGTAAAAGTGTATAAATCAAGATGCAAATATCATAGGCTTCTTATAGCTTGTTATAGGAATGTTGATTTTCTTGGAGTATTTCACTAAACTTGCATATGTAATCCAATGGAATATATTCATTTCAAATGATTCTGAGTCACTTTGATTTTTTTCCTACTTTAAAGATGAGTTTTGTTTAATAACTTTACATTCCCAATCTATATACTATTACTATTATTACTCTCCCTCAGTAGTTCTGTAAAATCCCTTCCAACTCTGAAATTCCATAATTTTCCTGCTTCTCTTCTTATCTCTCATCCCATCTCTTCTCTCAGTTTCAAACCTCTCTCTTTGTGGAGGTAGTGGCTGGCACGATCGATGTGGGTTAGAATATTCAAGGAGTGTAGTTACCAAGAGAAGCTTGAGCCCCCGTCATTGCCAATCCTCTTTCCTCAATTTCCTCTGTGCGTTAGCTTCAAGTGCAGTCATTACTCATTTAGTTCTCAAATAAAATGCTTTTTGTTGCAGTGACAATTTTTCCCTGGTATAAGGCAAAATGGCATATCAGTTTGATAATGTGAATTTTATAGCAATTGGCAGATCTTATTTGTATGGTGAGTTTTTATAGTTATTGGTTACCTTTTTTTTTTTAAGTTGCCATTTGGATCAAGGAGGATTTTATTTCTTAACTAGGATTATTCCTTTATCTGATATTAATTTAGGAGTGGCTTTTACCCTCTCAATACAAAATTCATAGATGCTACATAGTTAATTTTTTCCTTTTTAACTAGATTATCCCCATATCAGGTATTTCATAAAGCCAGGATAAATGTATTTAAGAGAAAATGCCCATCTTATGAGTAATATTTCCCCAAATACAATGAGGCCCACTTAAAGGAATACCTGAAATAAAAATAATCCTAACGATAGATCTAATGCATTCTGTCTCAGACCCACCGAGTTCCTTTAAACCTTATTCAATAAATGCCTGATTAATAAATAATCTTGTTAAACGAATAAAACCCCAGTGTGCCAAATGGAGACATACAAAGCAATCATGATCAGACTTGTTATGGGAGAATGATAGATGAATAAATCTACTGTGCAATTAATTTATAACTGAACTATGATGAAATCCCAGTGGCAATGCTAAATCTGTGAGAGGAATAGATTTATCATCTTCTTTCAAACAATTGCATTCCAGGAATTTAACAAAATACTGTTATCTGAGTCTCCCCATAACAGAGATATCTGTTCATTTACATGGGGGAAGGCAGTTCCTTCTGTGCAGTCAGAGCTAAATAACTGTTTATTGTTATTGATACTAACCACAACAAGAGCAGTCTACTATGGAAACTGCTAATGCCGATGGCTGTTCTTATCTGCTCCTGTTTTTTCAGACTTGATCAAAGTTGCCTAATTTTTAGATAGTTTGGTGTAAATAATTCTGCTTTTTAAAAGATTAAAAGCAAACCAACAAAAACAGGCCACAGGCTATTTTGAAAACAATCTGTACTACTGTATAATGTGATCCCACTTAGCTTATGAATACATGAATTTGGGGACCATGTTTTAAGAAGATCAACAGAGATTGGTAGGATATCAGAGTGTTACATATTTTAACTTCAAAAGACAGCCTACTGTATTTTAGTCCTATTGTTCTTTTAGAAGGGCACTTATTGATACAAAAAATAAAAGATAAAAAATGTTTTGAGCTAAAGGTTAATAATCTGAAGTTCATGAATGCTTAGATTCAGAGCATGGTGGCAAGATTAAAAGAGATTTTAGGACCAAAAAACAATACCACGTTTAATGCAATCTTTCTTTTGTTTTGGGGGAACTAGAGCAGATATTTTAAATCCAGTCCTTTTTACCAATGTAATGGAATTTGAGATAACATTTGAATAAAAAGGTAAATTTGTATAGGACATAGAAAGATATAGACTTTAACTAGAGGTTTATTTTTGTTTGTTTGTATTAGTTAGAAAAATAAAGAATTTGTAGCGGTGAGGTAAAAGAGGAGAGAGTTCCTTAAAACTTGAAGGAAGGACGAAATTGTCCCATTAGGATAATATTTGAGGTCACGTTTTATTAGTATATTAACATGCATTCAATTAAACACACACGGACTTAGGTTTATGCAAATGAAACATAAACATTATTCTAGTTTAAATCTAGTCAGCTCTCTTCACAGTTAGTAGCTATGCATCATTTTTTAAAATTAATATAATATTTATATGTAGCAGTCCTGTGTATTCTCTTGTTTCTATAACAAGTAACTACTTTATAATTCCATTTATTTGCACAATTATTCATAATCAATGTTATACATATAGCATTGTTCTAAGGCATTCTTTGATATAATCTTGGGTATGAATAAACAAAAAGAAATAGAAGTTATAGGTCTTGCAGAACTTATATTGAGATGACATTCACGTATGAAATAATCATTAGAACATTGTGTTTGACATGTCACTGATTTATGAACTATCTTCATGAATTATTGACAAATACTCTGCTACTTAAAAATATTTTTTATTGTGATAAAATATACATAACATAAAATTTACCATTTTAACCAATTTGAAGTGTATAGTTCAGTTCATTAAGTACATTCACATTGCTGTGCAACCATCACCGCTACTCATCCTCAGAACTTTTTCATCTTCCCAAACTGAAACTCCATATCCATTAAACAATAAATCCCCATTCCCCCTTCCCTTCAGTCCTTGGCAACAACTATTCTTTTTGTCTCTATGAATTTGACTACTCTACGTACCTCATATAAGTGGAATCCTACAATATTTGCCCTTTGTAACTGGCTTATTTCACTTAGCATAATGTCTTCAAGGTTCATCCATGTTGTAATATGTGTCAGAATTTCATTCCCATTTAATGCTGAAAATCCTAACTCACTACTAAAATAGAACATCGGTATCATTTCCTATAAATAGAAAATTTTCATAAAATAACATTACAATATTAAAATTAAAAATGCTCATCTCTCTTGCCTACCACTAATGGTATATATTCCACTTTGGAAACACTGCCATAGAAGGAGCTAAGACCTGTGGAGGACACAAAAATATTTAAATAAGACCCAGTCTAGGCCTTCAGTGAGCCTTAAGCCTAATAGATGAGTTAGGTATGTGTAAGACATTATTTTTGTCATTGTGCTCATAAGATGAACAAAACTGCTATAGGAATTCAGAGGTAAAGATTATTTTCTGGCTTAGGGGTAATAGGGAGGGGGGAGTTAAGGTAAGATTTCATAGGGAAGGTACATTTGCGATAAACCTTAAAGGGCCAGAAGGTTTTGACATGCATAGATGAAGGGAAAATGAGCAAAGATGAAGCATTTGGAAAGTAAAAGCAATGTTTACCAAATGGCCAGCCTAATTCATCATGACTTAAATGAGGGAATCATGGGAAATAAGTCATGGAGAGTCATGGAAGCCCATGCCAAGCTTGCTGTATATGCTTCATACCTTTTCCTTCAGCTATCTTATCTTTTAGTGTTCTTTATGCAGTCCCCCTTTAAGGCTTCTGGCTTTTGTGTCTTGTTCAGGAAGGCTCTCTCCATCATAATATTATAAAAATATTCTCTTAAATTTTCTTCAGTACTTCTATAAATTTTTTAAACATTTGGCTCTGTGATTCTATCTGGAATTTAGTTTTACGTATGATATGAGGTAAGATTCCAAATGTGTTTTTTCCATACGGTCTTCTGTTTGTTCAAACAAAACATTAAATAGTTAATCTTTTCTTCACTATTTTGAGATAGAGTCATTATCATACACTATATCCGTATATGTAAGTGTGTCTATTTCTGGATGCTCTGGATGTTCTGTTTCACTGATTTGACTGTTTCTGCTTTAATTACTATATGTTTATGGTTATGTTTTGATTTTTTAAATTTATTTATTTATTTTTGGCTGTGTTGGGTCTTAGTTGCTGCACGCTGGCTTTCTGTAGTTAAGGCGAGCAGGGGCTACTCTTCGTTGCGGTACTCAGGCTTCTCATTGCGGTGGCTTCTCTTGTTGCAGAGCATGGGCTCTAGGTGCGCAGGCTTCAGTAGTTGTGGCACGTGGGCTTAGTTGCTCCACAGCATGCGGGGTCTTCCTGGCACAGGGCTTGAACCCATATCCCCTGCATTGGCAGGCGGATTCTTCCACTTCACCACCAGGGAAGCCCTGTAGTTATGTTTTGGTTTCTGATCAGGCAAATCCCTCCCTCATTATTTTTTTTTAATAAAGTATTTTTATTTATTTTATTTTGTTTGTGCTGGATCTTAGTTGCAGCACGTGGGCTCCTTAGTTGCAGCTTGCCAGCTCTCCTAGCTGCGGCATACGTGTTGGATCTAGCTCCCTAACCAGGGATTGAACCGGGCCTCCTGCATTGGGAGCGTGGAGTGTTAACCAGTGTGCCACAGGGAAGTCCCCCTCATTATTCTTCTACTTAAAATTTTCTTGACTTCTCTTATTTATTCTCCCAGGTGAACATTTGGATCTGTTTATTGAATAAAAAATACAAATTGTATATTAAAATGTGCTTTAGGATTTGTTTTAATCCTGTATGGTAAAACATGCAAATACAGAAATGATTGTCCTGAAGGAAGAAGCTTATACTCATGGATCTCTAGAAACAGGAGGAAGGGCCACATGGGAAAGCACCAGGGTCAGAAAGGAGGCAGAAGAGGAGAGGGGAGGGCATGGCCCAGAGCCTTTATTGGAGTTTTCATGGAAAGGAATGGGTGAGGCAGGGTAGATATGTTGCCTAGCTTAGTATTGGATAGTTTGAATAATTTTGGTAGGCTCTGGGCTATGAGGGTGGTCCCTAGTTTTCCAGTACCTGGCGCTGGGGTGACTTATAGCAGGGAGAATATTGATTTGATGTGTGAGAATTTGATAAAAGTGTTGGTTGCAGGTATGAGTTCTGGATTGATTGGTCTGTATATCAAAGGCACGCTTGCAAGGGGAGTTGTTTGCTTTCTCTAAGAATTAACTAGCCCTGGGAAGGACAGTCTCTCCAGGATCAAGGCCCCAAATGCCAGTGCAGCAAGAATGCCCCCAAAATGTATATATATTGTCCATACAAATTGTGATTTTGATTGCAGCTGCATTGACTTATAGAGTAATTTGATAATGAAATGACATCATTACAATATTGAATGCTTCCATCTAGGAACACGGCCTGTCTCTCCATTTATTTAAGTGTTCTTTTATGTTTTCAGTAGCATTACATATTTTTCTTCACATAAATCTTGCCCATTTTTGTTAGATTTATTTTATAAATATCTTTATAATTTTTGTTGCTATTCTTTTTTGCCTATGTCTTCACATAGCATGAAACCCTTATAGGATCTTATTTCAGTAATCAATCATTCATTTAATTTCCCAGCAAATATTTTTTGATGACTTATAAAGTATGGGTCAGATTCTGAGCTACCCACTAGACAACCCCCTTGCTGGAGACCTAATATCCAGATCGGGGAGATCTGAGCATACCTGTGGAGATGTTGAACATAGGGCACAGATGGTGGAGTAGGTCTCAGAGAAGATGAGAATGGATGAAATAAAAAAAACAAAAGAAGGAGGAGGCAGAAGCAAAAGAAGACCCAGGGAATCTGAAGTAAAGAAGATGAAAGCTATGGGATGTAGTACTCAATGGCCTCAATATATTTCAGTGATTTGGGAGGCAGTCGCCTGCTGAAAATGAAGAGTCAGGGACAAGTTTGAATGGTGAAGGATAATTATAGTGAGAAAAATAGAAAGCCTGTTGGATTACCTGCGGGTCCAGTATGAAGGTGATCACTGATCAAAGTCAATGTGATTTGACTTATGCTGATAGCCTTCAACAATCACAGGAGCAGGTGAGGAGAATGTGGTTGGTGAGATTACCCAGGTCTGAGGATTAGCGTGTTAGGTAGAGGGAGGGGAGTCAAGAATAATAGTAAGTGCACTGTTGAAGCTAGAGACTGCTTAGGATTTGCTCAGAAATAGCCTCACTGGCACAGTTTTAAAAATGCAACTCAAAAGATAATCATTGACACTTAAGTAGCCCCATATCTTCAATACTCGTCATGATCAAGACAAAAATATTGCAAAGAACATTCATTCATTCAGTTTCTGTGAAAAGAATGCTTGTGTTTGATGCTGGACATATTTTTAAGGAGTTTATTTCCAAAAGATATGCTTTTTTGGACCATTTATTAATACTGTTTCTTCAAAGGTATGTGTTATTCAAATATGCAATATCTTCTGTAAGCATTGTAGTTAAATGATTCCCCAGAGTAGGCAAATCACTTTGATGATGGTTGTACCAGGGAAATACCATGAATTCCCAGGTGCTTTTTTAATACAGATGAGTTATAATGACAAAAGTAATGAGACTTTTTGAATGTCCAATTTTTTTCTATTATACCTTTATATAAATTCAGCATATGAATAATGCTTGAAGGTAAATTAACATTGTTAAGAAGGATATACCATAATATAAAGTACGTTAACATTTACAATATAAAAGAGGCCATTTATTAAAGAAAATACCATTATACAATAATGAAGCTAATAATTTCATATGGAAATAATACTGTATTAATTTGATGTATTCATACTAACAGTGAACATGATATTTTAAATTTTACTGTCACATAATTATGCTGCTACTTTATGAAATGTTATACTGTCACCTAGAAAAACCCTTCTCTGAGTGTAGATCTGTGATCTTCAGCTTGAGATGGCAGATTGTAATGTGTCACTGAGGTATTTTTAAGTGAAGAGGTGGGAAAAACTCTTGGCTGAGTCATAAAGCTGCGGATTCTTTCCTCTTTAATTTTCTACCTGGAGCAAGGCTCTCTAGGATAACACTGGCCTTTAGCAAAGAACTGAAACACCTTTCTAGCTCTGCGAGGCAAATTGGGTAATTGGGTGTGATGTTAGTTTTGAAATGAGCTGTCTTATGGTTGTGAGTCATGGTCTGTATAATTTTTGCTGAAAAAGAAAAGCATTCAAAGAGAAAGTGAGAGCTAGAAGAATTTAGAGACCGAATAATTCTGTTCTGGTCAGCAAACAGTAGCATTACAACTGTGAGTGACTATTTGATTCAGGCCTCTTAATTCCTTGACTCTATTAGTTATCTGTACTGTTTCAAGAAATGTGTTTCTGTAAGGAAAATGAACACATATGAAAGCAATTGATTGAAAGTGAAAAGTTGATGCATTGGTACATTGGCATAAATAATGCCTCAAAGTTTACTCAGTGGTGGAAACAAAATCAAAATACAAAGCTACCTCTTTGACTAAAGTTTGCTAACATTTCAGGAAGTAGGTTGAAGTGACAGTGGGTAGTACGATAAAGCAGACCTATTTCTTGCCGTGGTATTTTACAGCTGTCACTGGCAGTATGTTTTCTGATATCAGCTGCTATTTATACACTTACAATTTCTGGTCAGATTAGGGTGGAAGGTTGTGGTTCCCTGGTATATAAAATAGTATAATAATGTTCTATTCTTTTTGGAACAAATTTGTTACATGAAATGTCAGATGAGTCATTTTGCTCATGTCAGATATTTGAAAGTAATGGAAAGATGCCAACGTGGAGGCCCAGTAATTCATGCACTGGTGTAATGGAGCAAATGAAATGCAAAGCTCTTGTACAGGTCCAATTTCAGCACCAAACGCTTACCTGTCAGTCAGCAAAATTGTCCCTGAATAAAAATGAACCCCATCTGAGAGGCAGAGTATTTTAATATACATCATATTCTTTGACTCCATTGCGAGGTAGAAGCTGCATGGAAAGAAAAAGAATACTGCTGAAAAAGACATTTAACAGCAACCCTGGAGCACGCTGGAAATCTTGCTCGCGCTGCTGCCCACAAAAGGTTTTTGGTTTGCCCTTTCTCTCCTGAGCTATTGACAAACTCTTTAGCATTGCTCCCCTCCTCCCCGGTATCTCTTATCTACATGGAAAGGTGGCTGATTTACCCCAGACAGTGAGAGATTTGGCTACTCAGGGATGTGGAAAACAAGTTGCAGACAGGTAACTTTATTGCTGTCTGGGTGCAGCTGGTACATGGATTTATGGAAGTGACAATTAAAAATGTGTGTCACAGAAATTGAAAGTCAGACATACCGTCGTAGAAATGATTATGGCCCAAAGAGACTGCCATTCTTTTGAAAAGCCTTTCATTTTGGAATCGGTTCCCACTTTTCTATGTGACAAGCATCTTACAGAAATGAGGTGTCCTCGTTTTTTTTTTTTTTTTTTTAAATCCAATTCCTTGTGGTTTTTAAAAAGCAAATGGGAAAGTTAAGAATTTGTGTGCTTCAGTGCCCACACATTAGGGTTTCTTGGACCCTAACTCTAGGAGTCATAATTTGTTCTACCTTTGAAATACCTGTTTTCCATTTCTGTGTTTTAAGACTCTAAGTGCTTATAGGAACCCAAGCAGCTATTGAAAACCAGTAATGACTAGTTCTTCTAAATGTTTATGATTGAGAATGAACTAGCAATCAGGGCTCAAAAATAAAATTAAAAAAAAAAGAAAGTGTATTGTAATAGAAACGATGATAATTAAATCAAGCCAAGTTGCCCTATACTTATGACTGTACTAATGCTTGAAAAATTACAAATACAGAGAAAATTTACATAAATCCTTTATAAATGATGTACGTGGGAAAAAAAAGGAAAGAAAGAAAACCATGGCCACAGGACTGAATTTATTTTAATCCCCTGGTTCAAGTGGTCCTAGAAATAATCATACTTATATCAATCTATATTGCATGACTTTTGTAAGATGTAAAAATAGTGTTTTTCACTAAATTGTCACTTATTATTGTTCATTTAGGGCCACTAACATAGAAAAATTTCTCAGCTACAGTGTCAAAAGAATAGGGACAATATGATGTTTTCTTTTGCTGCTGTTTGTTGATATCTAGACCACTGTAGCTTGATTGCCTAACATTAAACCTATAATAACAGTGCAATCATAGCAGTATCATCATGAATGTTGTTACAATAGAAACAACATTTACACGGCTTCAGAATGGTAATTATCAAACTTTTTGTCATGAAGCGCTTATTCACTAGCATTGATCTGCCCGGGTCAGTTGTTAGCTCTTCTCATCTGAGGTGTATTGATTGTATAATCAGTAGATAGAGGCTGTGGGCAGATGAAATTCAGTGTTGTTGGGCAAATTATCGGCTGCTTGCCTGTTGACCTGGACCCTGCTGGTTGTACCTTAGAAGCTGGTGGGATTATTACTCATTTCAGTGACCCTACTTTACGATAGAGCACTCTGTATTATTATAAAAGATAAATGCCATCCTGCTTGCTGTGCTTGTGGTTGACTACACAAATGTCAGAATATAGCTAGTCCGAAAACTAGAAAGTACAAGCATGTTTCGGGTGATATTAAGAGGAGAAATTTTCAAAGACTTTGCCTTTTCTGTATTTGTCTCTCCATGTGAATATAATGATGAAAAGCCTGTGTGCATCTAGCTGATGATAATAATGAGCCCTTCTGTGTATATAGCACTTTATCGTGGACTAGGGATTATGACAAGTCAGTTAATATTCTGATTTTACCAATAGCAACATCAAGGCCTACATTAAGCTAAGCAAATGGGCTAAAATCTCATGGTCAGTGAGCCGCAGAGCTAGGAATTAAGTCTATTTCCTCTGAATATAAGTCAAGTTTGTTATGTTCTATGGCAGTGCCTTATTAGGTTATACGACCTGACCATTAAATATGTGTGTACTGAAAGATCTAATGTTTCATCCATCTAGATCAGGAGGAAAAAAAAAAAAAAAGGCCTTAATGTTATTTAAATAAATTATTGTGTTGGGTAACTTTTGAGACTATTTGAGCCATTAAATATTTATAACATTCCAAAAGCCAGGGTCTAGCATTGGACTATTTTAAATGGCAAAATCATTTTATATAAAGAGTAATGTGAATTTTATAGCTGGTGGCTGTCTAAAATCTAGATGTTTCTAAGGAAACATTTTACTTATGTGGGAAGATTCTCCACACTCATTTCTTTTGCCATTTCTTACTTTTTTCAGTCTGGCTATTCTTAACACTTTGAAATCTTCTACCCTTGTAGGTAACTACAGTATGGCATCAGATCCTAGTGTCTAGACTGGGCCTTTCCACTACGTGGAAGCCTATCTTGATATTCAAATCACTCCACACATGTGTTTTTTAAAATCTGACAGTGTTCACAATGGCATATTCACCCTTTCTCTCTGAAAAGAAAAATGTAAAAAGGGTGTACTTTACTAACAGTGTAGTGCCATAAAAATATTAACACTTTGGAACTGATAATTTGAATAATAATCTTGATGAAGGGCCACTTACACATAATTCTACATCTCTAAATGCTCTTGGTTGTGTCTAGTAAGCTGTCTCATTCTTTCCACCAACTACTCGAAGATTGTATTATAAAGGTCAGTGGTTACCTGCTCATTGTATTTTAAAGGCATCCTCACAGCAAGTAGTCCTATAAGCAGGTACTGCTGTACCACATTCTTCTGTGGTCTTAAATTTTGCAGCTGTTGAATCATGATTAGGCAATGATTTTTCCCTTCTTGAAAACTATTTTACAGTCTTAGTTTTAAAAGACCGAATGATCTCTTACCTAAAATATTGCAGGAGATAATGGGTGAAGTACATGAAAGTTACATGTAGAGGTGGCTTGGAGTTGAGATATTTAGCACTTTATATCTCTGTGAGCACCAAAGAAAACAGCTGTTTGAGTACTCCTTAACAGATATCTTACCTAAACTGGACAAATAGCTAAAAAGTAACTCCCAGTTTCTGGGATTTCAAGCCTTTCAAGAGAAGTCTTAATTTGTGTGCATATTCCTTTCCTTTATCTTATGGCTGCTGAAATATGAACTGACTACCAGAGAAATATTTAAAGGAAAATAGTTATCTTTTTCAGACTTTCCTCCCAAAAGGTAAAACACATGTAATACTTATATAGTCATTATTTGTGTACTGATCCTAGTGTATTGTTAGCTCTTCACATCTGACTTATTTTAATATTTCCTTCATTGCTTAATACTATGCTTTGAACGTAGAAGGAGCTCAAATCTGGATAGGAATGGACTGGACATTCAGTCAACAAGTATTTATTGAGGGCCTACTATACATGAGACACAGTGGGAGGCATCAAAAACAGCAGTCAGTGAATAAGACACACATAATCCCTGCTCTCAAAGCCCCTGATGGGAAAGAGGTGAGACAGACATTAAACAACTAATTATATAATTAATTGTTTAATACAGTTTTTACTTTAATATTCTGTGCAATATTAATTGACAAGTGTATAAACACACCATATGTAAGTATGTCTAAGTACATATATGTATATCTAAGTATATATGTGATGTATAAGTGTGTACATATATATTATATGTAAGTGTATACATATATGTGTATATATGTATGTGTAAGTGTGTGTGTGTATATATATATATATATATATATATATATATATATATATATATATACTCACATAGTCATCACCTCAATCAATATATAGGGTATTTATGCTACCCAAAAAAGGTACCCTTGTGTTCTTTCCCGGAGTATAACCCATGACTTTCACCAGGCCCCTAGATTTGTCTTTCTTAGAGTTGCAGATAAATGATCTCCTGTAGTACATACAGTTTGTGTCTGGCTTCTTTTTCTCAGCCTGATATTTCTGAAATTCATCCATGATTTGTGTGTATCAGTAGTGTTTTCTTTATTACTACTGATTAGTATTCTATTTTATGGATATACCACAGTTTATTTATTAATTTATTTGTTGATTGACATTTGAGGGTTTTTTCCCCCAGTTTATAGTGATTATGAATACAAGACCTATAAACACTATTGTAGAAGTCTTTATGTGGATGTATGTTTTCATTTCTCTGAAATGAACATATGAGGTGGAATTGCTGGATGGATAATATAGGAAATATATATTTAACTTTATGAGAAACTGTCAAATTGTTTTTCCAAAATGGTTTTATCGTTTTACATTGCCACCAGCAGTGCTTGAGTGTTCCAATTGCTCAATGTCTTTTTGCCTACACTTACTATGTGGAAGTATAGTAGTATCTCAGAGTGGCCAGAGTGGAGGTGGAGAAAATTAGACTACAATCTCCCCCTTCTTATACTGTTTTTATTCCACTGCTTCTCTGGGGAATAACAATACAGATCCAGAAGCTATGCCATATTCTGAGGAAGGTAAGGAGTTTTGATAGGTGGGAGATGGAGGAGAGAGGAAGGAGAGAGAGAGAGACCAGATAGGGAGAGGTGTGCTGTGGAAGTAGGCTAGGATTATATTGTGAAGATTTGGGTATTTCTTTGTTATATTCTTGGACTTCAAAGGCAAAATGAAGATGTTTTTAGTGGGGGAGGGGAGGGTGTCAAGATCAGGTTTATGTTTTAGACTTTTGTTTTAGAAAGACAATTCTGATGAACATATGGTTGTTTGTATGAATATGATCAGAGTGGAGAGGGGATCTTCTCAGCTCTAGGCTCAACATTAGCTTTATTCTTTCTTTTCTCTATTCCTTAGAAGTTTCACTAGTTCACAGACTTTAGTTATATTCCCAACCACCTCCTGGTATATTCTCTTAGATGCCCTAACTTTACCTCAAACCCAACATATCAGAAAGGAAAACACCCAAAGTCATCATTTCTGTTCACCCTCGTTCAACTCTGTTTCCATCACCATTCTTCCAGCGCCTAAGCTAGAAATCTTGGAATTATCTTGACTTTTCTTTCTTGTCTTCTTTATCTATTTTTTCATGAAGTTTGGTATTTTTTATCTTGTAGGAATGTCTCTCAGGTTTGGTTCTTTTACTTCTCACTGCCACATTCTCATCGCCTTAACCTGCCTTTCTGCACCAATCTCCTAACTTGGTTTTTCTCTTTCACCAGGCACTACCTTCAATTTTTTTCCACTCCTGCCAGATAAATCTGACATTTCATTTTCTTCCTGTCACTCTTTTGAAAGGAAAAGAATCTAGCTGTTACTGGGGACACTCCAGTAGGCCCTTTCATACATGATTTCATTTAATCCTGGGAAGTAAGTCTCATTAACCACATTTTATATAATAAAAACTAAGGCTTCCAGCAGGAGAACTGGCATTTGTGCCTAGTTCTATCTGATTCCAAAGCCCATGGCCTTCCGTCTGCTCTCCTTTGCAAACCTACAGTGGGTCCCTTTGGCCAACAATTTTAAGTCCCAACATTTCCGGTCTTCATAGCCCTACAAAATCTTCTCCCCTCCCTCAAATCATAGTCTCCCACCCTCACCCTACCCCTCAAGCTAAACTCTTATATTTTCCAGTATTCTAAAATAAGTCCTGTCTCTTCTGGTCAGGTCTGCTATCTCAAAGATTGAAACGCTGCATGTTGTTTTGCCCCTGTGTCTTTTCATGTAACATGTGAAATGTTTTTCAAATAACATTTTTCCTCTGGAATTGTCCATGTTTGCCCAGATAACATTTAGCCATCTCTGATTCTCACACTGTCACAAATTGAAGTTGGTTCAAACAGTTTTAAAGGCCTCACCAATCTTTATACTAAGGATTACATTTGAGAAGGTAAATACAGAACATAAAGAGATCCATTTCTGAAAAACAAAATGTAGCCCTGGTTTTCAGTTTGGGAAATTAATGGAAAAAAATTTATTGTTACAGAAATAAGATTTAGAAAAATTTTATTTTATAGTAAAAATTAAGAAAAAATTAAGAAAAACACAGACTATTGTTCTTGCTCACATTCTTGTCTGTCAAATTTGTCTTCCTGAAAGAAAGACAGGTAGGTAGGTGCTGGTGACCTGAGTATGTCTGAAATCAGCTACATCATAAAATCTCAGTCAGAGTAGAGTATTCCAAAGAGAAATGAGAAAAGGAAAATAAACGTTTTTTTCCCTTTGGCTAATCAACATCGGCTCCAACAGAGCAGTAGAAAAAGGAACGTTTGTGGAGAAAATAAATTTGGCCTATATATGACACCTTGTTAACACTTTGTTCATACCTTGTTCTTTTTGTTGGGTAAGCTCACTGCCAGAAGTCCTAGAGATTCCTGTATTTTTTAAATTAAGAATTTCAGACCTCTGAGCAACAATTCTTCAGACTATACAAGCAGCACTGCTTAATGAGAAACTCAGATATGCATGTGAAAAAGGAAGACATTTGGTTTAAGTAAGAAGTGAAAGCAAATGAGAATATGAAATTAAAGAAAGGATAGCTGAGATCGACCATCCCTAAGGAAACATCTTTGCATGGGGAAATTATTTAGAGAGCTTCCCAAGAGTTGGGCAGAAATCTCTAGTGCACTCATGTTTGTGTAACCCCAGACAGAATCCTTAAGGATGCCCAGACAAAAATATCACTTTATAGAGAGAGGCAGAATGACAGGGAAAACACTTGCAGTGAACCATCTCTCTCTTTCCACCAAATATAAGATCCCTGAGGGCCAGGACTATGACTGATTCATCTGTCTCTCTTGGTACTTAGAACCTTGCTTATCACCTAGTAGGCCCTCTGAGTGGCAGAATAGTATAGTGAAGAAGAGTTTAGGCTCTCCAGTAAGACAGACAAGAATTTAAATCCCTCCTTTGTTAACAGCTTGTTACCTGTTATTTAATCACCTTAAGCCTCAATTTCCTCATCTGTAAAATGGAGATAATTGTATTGCCTTTCATCACATGGTTGTTGTGAGGATTAAAAAGATCTGATGGTAATAAAGGATTTAGAAACATCCTTGGCACATGAATTCTCAATAAAAAAGAACTATTATTATTTTATTGTTAGTTAATAAAATGTTTCATTAAGCTGACCTCAGATAATTGCTTAAAGTATCCTCAGTGATGTTTATATCTTACTTGAATAGTTTATAAAATATAACCTCATCCGATGATATTGTGGATTGCAGTGCTGCTCCTTAACCTGTTGCCCATAGGGTAAGATGAAAGTAGTAGTGTATTTTAGTTTGTGAGACATGGAAGTATGCCAGAGGGCCTGGGATATATATACCTTGTATTCACCATATATGAATAATGGCCCACACTGAAATCATTTTCATCCGCAAATGAAAGTCAGTTATAAACACAAGTTCTACCTATAGAAACACTTTTGCTGTTAATTTATGGATAATATTAAATGCTCTCTAAATTATTGAGTAGAATGCTGAACTAAAATGGGAGACACTAATTGTAAAATACTTAAGGAATGCAACAATAATTTTTTGAATTAAAATTCTAGTCAAATATTTATGTTAGCTATACATAAAGCATAGTATTCAATTCTGTAAGGCAATAGAAGATAAGCAAGATGGAGTTCCTGGAGGTGCTGTGGTCGAAGGTAGGAAATTGGGTATCTGAATGAAATGATAAAAAACAGTAAAAAGGCTTGTTGATTAAACCAAAGCAGCTTTAGTGCCCAGCTTTTTAAAAGGGGAGCAAATTATACCTCCTATAAGCCAGACAGGTTAATTTTGACACCTTTAAAGAGTCCGTGCTTGATGAAATCATTGAACAATCAATTAGTCACCACACAGGAGAGCATGGAGCCCTGAGTAGTCATTCTCCTGGCTTTGCAAAGAGCAAATTGTACCAGATCGATTTAATTTCCTTCTTCAAGAGATTGACAGTTTATACAAACATTTAGGAAGCAGGATATGTAATTTATCTGAACTTCAGAAGGGATTTTGATTCAGTCACACATGACATTTCGGCACTAACTCAAAGGATGTGGTCCAGTCCAGAGTGTATACCTGTAGGAAGGGGTCCACTTCACTGACAAGTCACAGTTGAAAATGGTTACCAAGGGCTCAGTATCAACCATAAATATCGTCCCAAAGAAAGCCCTGATACGAGTACTTTGGAAAGTTGTTACAGTTTAAATGAAATGATCTTAAACCATGAAAATGAACCATTCATTATATACTCTATGCAGGGCAATAGGACCCAGTTCAAAATAGTATGCTGTAGGCATCATGAGCTGTACCAAAGATAGATACACGATAGGAGCAGCTTGGTCATAAATATGACAAAAAAAGACTTGGGAGTCAATAGTGAAACCCAATCCATGTATGGCTGAGCAATTTTGTGTTGTTATTTATAAGCAACACATAATTTAAGGGAGTGTAAAAAGGAATATGATTTGCAAGCATGAGGAGTCCAGAGTCATTACTCTGTAATAGTCAGTTTTAATCACAACTCTCAGACTATTCTAATTTTACACTGCAGGGAAGCTAGAGGGTCCAGAGAAAAACACTTTAAATGTGTAAGATGATGAATAGATGTTTTTTTAAAGTTCAGACTAGAGAAGAGAGACCACTCTTCAAATTGTACAGAGGTATTATTTCATTTCATAGTCATTTGTTGAGTAACAGCTGTATGTCAGATTGTCAGGATAAGTTTATGGAGCAGTTGTTTTGTTTTATTTTAATTTTCACAGGGGAGCTTGTAAAACAAATGAGCTTAAATGTAGCGAGAGTTTGGTTAGGTGAAGGAAGAATTCTTTTACTATTGAGGTCATTAAACACTAAAACATCTTATCAGAGTTTTTGAAATATTTTTTCTTCGAAGCTGTTTGAAAACAGAATAGACAGCCTTCTGCCTAAGGGTGGCATAGGTGTCCAAGGCTTTGGTTTAGTCCAGTGGTTCCAGAATCGGACAGTGTCAGGACTGCTTGGATAGAATTTTTTTTAAAAACAGCCTTATTGAAGTATAATTGACCTACTATAAATTGCACATATTTCAATTGTATAATTTGATGTCTTGACTTATTTATATACCCATGGTACTATCACCGCACTCAAGGTAATGAACATATTCATCATCACCAAAGGTTTTTTCATGCCCCTTTGTAGTTCTTTCTCCTACCCCTCCATAACCATTATCTGCTTTCTGTCACTAGAGATTAAGGTGCATTTTCTAGAATTTCATGTAAGTAGAATCAAATAGTTTGTACTCTTTTTCACCTGGCTTCTTTCACTCAGTATATTTATTTTTGAATTTTATCCATGCTGTAATGTGTTTCAATAGGTCATTCCTTTTTTATTCCTGAGTAGTATTCCATCGTATGGAGATATACACACACGCACACAGTTTATTTATCCATTTATCCATTGATGGACATTTGGGTTCTTCCCAGTTTTTGGTTATTACAAATAAAGGTGTTATGAACATTTATATACAAGCTTTTGATAAGACATATGCACTCATTTCTCTAGGGTAAATACTTAGGAGTAGAGTCGCTGGATCATATGGTAGATTATATATTTAACTTTGGGGAAAACTATCAAATTGTTTTCCAACATGGTGGTTCCATTTTACACTCCCAGCAGGTGTTGTGGGATAGTTTTGCCAACAGTTGAAATGATGAGGCTCTTTGATTTTAGACATTCTAGTAGCTGTGTAGTGGTATCACACTGTGGTTTTAATTTAAACTTCCCAAATGACCATAGATGTTGAGCATCTTTTCATGTGCTGATTTGCCATCTGTGTATCTTCTTTGGTGAAGTGTCTGTTCAGTTGTTTTTTTTTTTTCCACCACTTTCTAATTGGGACATTTGTCTTCTTATTATTGAGTTTTGAGAGTTCTTTATTCTCAGTGCAAGTCTTTTAGCAGATAGATGATTTGCAGATATCTTCTCCTGGTCTGTAGCTTGCCTTTTCATTCTATTAACAGTGTCTCTCAAAGAGCAGAAGTTTTTAATTTTGATGAAGTCCAATTCATCCTTTTTTTTTTTTTTTTTTCCTTCCTTGGATCATGCTTTTTGTTCATGTCTAGGAACTCTTTGCCTAACCCAATGTTACAAATGTTTTCTCCTGTGTTTTCTTATAAAAGTTTTAGAGTTCAAGTTTTATAGTTAGGTCTTTGATCCATTTTGAGTAATTTTTTATATGGTACAAGGTATGGATCAATGTTCTTATTTTACGTATGGATATGTGTTGTTCCAGTATTAGTTGTTGAAAAGACTATTCTTTTTCCACTGAAATGTCATTGAACCTGTGTCAAAAATCAGTTGTTCATATATGTGTAGATCTATTTCTGGGTTCTCTCCTGGGTTCCATTGGTATACTTGTTAAAGGGTGTTCTGAGACCTAATTTCCAGTGTGTGGAGGGAGGATTTTCTCCCCACACCACTAAGAATGTTCAGGATACCAGCTGGGTATCCTACAATTCAACTCAATTCTGACCCTATCTCCCCAGAGATAGCATCAGATTCCACAGGTAGAAAGTTCAGTCCCACAAAACCACCCTCCATTTCAGATGCCAAATGAAGGCCCAGGTACCTGTGCTTCTGATCAACTGGCTATAAATCAGAAGTTCTCATGACCCCTTCTTTGGGTGGTTTTTTTTTTTTTTTTTTGATTTATTTATTTATATTTTTATTTTATTTTATTTTTGGCTGCATCCGGTCTTAGTTGCGGCCTGTGAGATCTTCACTGAGGCACACGGGATCTTTTCTTGTGGTGTGCGGGCTCTTTGTTGCAGTGCATAGGCTTCTCTCTAGTTGTGGCGTGTGGGTTTTCTCTTCTCCAGTTGTGGCACATAGGCTCCAGGGCACATGGGCTCTGTAGTTTGCAGCACACAAGCTTCTCTAGTTAAGGCGCGTGGGGTCAGTATTTGTGGCACGCGGGCTTAGTTGCCCTGCGGCATGTGAGATCTTAGTTCCCTGACCAGGGATCGAACCCATGTCCCCTGCATTGTAAGGCAGATTCTTAACCACCGGACTGCCAGGGAAGTCCCCCTTCTTTGGGTTTGATTAATTTCCTAGGGTGGCTCACAGAACTCAGGAAACCCATTTACTCACTGGATTACTGGTTTATTATAAAGGATATGATAAAGGATACAGATGAACATCCAGATGGAAGAGATGCATGGGGCAAGGAATGTGGGAAGGGTGCAGAGCTTCCATGCTCTCTGAGAATGCCACTTTACCGGAATCTCCATGAGTTCATCAATCCAGAAGTGCTTCAAACCCCATCCTTTTGGGTTTTTATGAAGCCTTCATTACATAGGCGTGGTTGATAAAGCATTGGCCACTGGTGGTTGATTTAACCTCCAGCTCCTCTCCTTCCCCAAAGGGAAACTTCCAACCCTCCAATCACATGGTTGGTTCTTCTGGCAACCAGCCCCCATCCTTAGGTGACCTAGAGGCATTCCACGAGTCATCTCATTAACATACAGAAGACACCTTTATCTCTCTCACCACTTAGGAAATTCCTCGGGTTTTAGAACGTCTAGTATAGCACCAGAAACAGGAATGAAGATCCAATATATTTTCTTGTTATAAATCACAATATTATACTTGTGAATCTTTATACTGAAACCACACTTTCTTGATTACTGTATCATGATAGTGAGTCTTAAAATGAGGTAATATCACTTTCAACCTTGATCTTCTTTCTCAAAGATGTTTTGGTTATTCTAGGTCTTTTGCATTTCCATTTGAATTTTAGAGTCGGCTTGTCAATTTCTATTTGACTACCAGGATTTTGATTGAGATTGCATTGAGTCAGTAGATCATTTGGGGGCAATAGACATCTCAACAATATTGTCTTCTAATTCATGGACATGGTATATCCCTCCATTAATTTAAATTTTATGTTTCTTTCAGCAATACTTTGTGATTTTCAATGTACTAGTCTTACACATCTTTTGTCAGATTTATCCCTAAGAATTTTATATTTTTCAATGCTGTTGTAAATTTTATTTTCAAATTTTAATTTCCAATAGTTTGTTGCTGGTATATAGAAATACAGTTAACTTTGTGTATTGACCTTGTTTCCTGCAACCTTACTAAACTTATTAGTTCTAATGGCTTTTTTTGTACAATTTTCTACATAGACAATCATGTTGTGTGCTATAGTGACAATTTTACTTATTCCTTTCCCATCTAGATAACTTTTCTTTTTCTTCCCATACTGCATTGGCTAGAACCTCTAGTATAGTGTTGAACAGAAGTGGTAACAGGATATCTGTGTTTGTGTCTGTGTCTGTAGTTTTCTCATAATATCTTTGATTTTTGTATCAGGTAACTTATAAAATGAGTTAGACAATAGTCTTCCTTCTCAATTTTCTGAAAGAATTTGAAAAGAATTGGTATTATTTTCTCCTTTAATGTTTGGTAGAATATGCCAGTGATGCCATCTGGGCCTGCTGAATCTCATTCTGTGAGTGAATCAGAAATCTGTTTGTAACAAGCTCCCCATCTGATTCTGTGGTATATCCACATTTTGAAACCACTGATTTGATAAAATGTGATCTCTTAAAGTCCAATCCAATCATCAAGCAGCCAGGGAAGTGGCAGTTTTCAAGAGGTAAAGGGATCATGATCAGCCAATGACTTTCATCTTTTTTTTTTACTTTCATCTTTGAATTGTGTTTGCATCATCACAGAGCTGTGTCACTGAACTGTGGAACTCTCTCCCCCAGAAAATTCCATGCAGAAAACTCTGTCAGGAGGTCATTCTGACAGAATTGTGAGAATTGAAAAAAGTCTAAAGTTTACTTAGTATTTAGAAGCATGCATATAGATTCCTTTCTGTTTCATAACCAGTGGAAAATTGAACATTTGCTTTAATCTGCCATGAAATCAAACTTTTTAGAGAAAATTATATTTTTATAAGGAAAATGAGTTGTCCCATATTACTGATTAGATATTCACTCTGTTAAAGTTTGGAATGATTAAAATCTTTTTCAAGAATTCTGAAATTTCCCCTGATAAAAGTCACCTTAGAGGTTGTTTATTATGCAATAGATTCAAGTTAGTCTTTTTGTCTTCTGGAGAACAGCTTTCTGTGGCAGTTTCCTAAGTGCATATTAATTGACTAGTTGATCTATTTGTAACATATTTGATGAACTGTGCTATGACTGTTTTCATAAAGGTCCAGCTTTCACACAGGCTGGTTAACTATTTTTGTAACTAAATCTAATCCTAGGAAGGTGGTACTAATTTGTGAATAACAGCTTCCATTAACTACTTACATACCTCTATTTTGGTTGACTAAGTATAGAATCATTTTTTAAAATCTGATGCCCATAATTCTTTATGGTGAATCTATAATCAATAATGTTCACCAGCCAGTGATATCACCACCTTATATAGGAAACATGTCACTTTCTGGGCTCTTTGTTAATTCTAATTTATGTTCCAGTAGGAAATGGAAACATAATATTACGTGGTAGATGGTGTGTAAGCATATATATTATATTCCCTTTAGCTGAGAGGATTTTAACCCATTTTATGCCATGAGCCCCTTTGGTATCTGGTGATGCTTATGGATCTTTTCTCAAAATAATGTTTCAAATGTATTTTAAAAATTATAGAAATACAGAAGAAACCAGTTACGTTGAATACAGCTATCAAAATATGTTTAAAACACAATTGTGGTATAGTAATATATGTGCTTCCTTATTAATAGAATAAAATAATAAGATCTAGTTACAGCTTTAATAACTATTGTAATTATTGTAATTTTTTATTAAGAATGAGCTACTGGGCTTCCCTGGTGGCGCAGTGGTTGAGAGTCCGCCTGCCGATGCAGGGGACGCGGGTTCGTGCCCCGGTCCGGGAGGATCCCGCATGCCGCGAAGCAGCTGGGCCCGTGGGCCGTGGCCACTGAGCCTGCGCGTCCAGAGCTAAATTTTAGTTAGTTTAGTAAAAATATGGATATTTTTTCCTTCCAGGTTCATGGATTCCCCCCCGCAGATTCTTTCCATGAATCCTAAGAACCCCTGCCTACCTTCTGTTCATTTTTAATAAAAACTTAGTTCTGAATCAAAAATCCATGTTACACAGAAATAAATTATGAAGAAATAGGGGGAAAAATGAAGGTCCAGTTTTCTTTGTGGAATTGGTTGAAAGGCTTTATTCAACATTTTTATATACACTTTTTTACATTCCATTACTTCCTGCTGGAATTAGCATTGTCCTCTTCAATGAACCACTAATGAACAGCCTGACAAGTACGACTTAATCATACAGCACTTTTAATCTGTGAAACCTATTTAGAATGTTAGCACAAAATAGAAATATAATGATATAAAGGAGAAAATTATACGAAATCTCAGCTCAGAAGAACCTAATGGCAGCAAGCTTGGGACGCTTAAAATCAGAAGTCCTTTGGGTCTTGTCTCGGAAGCTTACTTATTGAAGGCCCTGGGTGGTAGGTGGTGATTAGAAGATATAAGAAAACAAAAAGAAGGAACAGATAAAGTCATGTTTTCAAAATATGAGGTTCACAAGAGTTACATCCTATCACAGGTGTTCAGTATATATGCCAAACCTCATATTTGCAAGTTGCTAACTGGCATTGCATGATTAGATTGAGTAATTGCACATGTCGGTAAAAAGCCATAATTACCTAAGAAAAATGTATGCATTTTGTGTAGGTAGGATTCATCCTTTTAGTATGTCTTTTAAATTCTGACAAACTATAAAACTGTTAGCAATGTAGAGGTAAAATCCTGTATTTTCTGTGGATCCTGACATCTGTGGGTTCTTGATCATTATTTACGAAACAGTTAGCTTTAACATTTACGTGGAAAAACACTTAAAACTAGTGAGAATTGCCTAGCCATGAGAAGCTTCGGGACTTTGTTAGAAATTTCTGTTGTTCTCCACTTCTTAAACATTGTGACAATAACTCAGAGTTTATTTACAAATGAAAGTAACACTTCATAATACTTGGCAGCTTTCAAAACTAGATATATTTGTCCTTGTGTGAAGGGCTCTAATAACCCTATTGTAAGATATTTTTTGCTGACCATCTGGCAGTTCTCAGGAATCCATCTCTTTCAACATTTTATAGCTAGTGCACTAGTTACAGCTAATTCTTTCAATGAATGAGCTGGAAAATGTAGATACATCAATATCATATTCTTTTAGAGCCCATTTAATCCGTGCCCTATTATTATTTCGTTTAATAGGGCCATTATCTTCTATGGAAATGAAAAGTAATTTGTTGGAATCATTTCTTAAAATTTAAAGACCAATCTATGTAAAATTTTTTTTAATAAAAGAAATCTTTGTTTTTGTTTTTTTTTTAGAATCTCAAATACACTCATTAAAAATCTCAAAAATGGGAATCTAGGGCTTAGATTCCACACATATTTTTGGTCTTTTTTCAATCTGTGTTCTCAAATGTCTAGTATCATAACGAAGCTTGGGTTGGGTTGACTGTATTCCTGAGAAGGAGTTTATATTAATGGTGGTGTTGATACCTCATCAAGGTCAATGAAACAATTTGTATGTTTCTCTTATAGTTTGCTTTAAGAAGCTAGGAAGAGATTCATTCCAGTATGGGAATTTTATGAATTTTCCTTCAAAAGCAATTTGGTACTCTGTGGACTTTGAATAACTAATGGTTTGTAAATACCTTTTTTGGTGATTTATGAATAAGAGTCGTGGAAAGTGTCCAATGTTCTCATTTTAACCTAGGTTTTACTTCACAAAAAACTTCTCTTGGTTGAAGAATTTTGTTAGAAAGACTGTTACTAATTTCCATATTCTGAAATTTACATTTATCATTGAATCAAAATGAAAAAGGTGTTGATCCTTTTTTCAGATTCAGAGTTTAAAACTCTGTTCAGAATACCTCTGTCCCCAGCTTCTTCATCCCATTACATACCACCACCATCATGAGACCAAGTTTTTGACAGGAAACCTTCTCTCCCTCAATATTTTTCACTTTCAAATTTAGGTACTTTACCTTGCAAGTTTTTCTCACATACACACATGCACACGTACTCATGCAAACTCTTCCTAGTTTGTAGGATAAAATTGATTATTCCCATAGTTTTTTTGTATCAAAATTATTTTTAAAATTTCTTAGAGAGTTTATGGTGACTTCTGGGAAATCATTTCTCCTTGTTTTCTATCATATGGAGATTGAAACTAACCTAATGTTAAGTAGACTCAGGAAGTTATGTGAGGTTTGGCCAATGATTTAGCTGACTCTGTCGTTAACACTCCCTCAGCCTCCTTTGTTGATACTGTCTTTTCTTCTTCCATTTACCAGGTTTCTGTCATAGCCTAAATTTAAGGAGGGAATAATATCCATGTCCATAATTATAACATTGGGGTAAATTTTGACACTCTTTGACTGAATATAAATATTAGCTATGCCATTACTTTTTTTTTTTTTTAAGTCATAAAACTGGAAGAAGTCTCAAGAGGTCACTTACATAGTTTCCTTTCTTGGAGAGACTATGTTTCCAGAAAGAGGAAATCTATAGTCTTTGTTCTAACATGTTGTTATTTTCATTATCAAATACTTTCACCTACCTGAACAAACTCTTTCCTGCTATTCTCTAAACTCCATTCTCCTTATATTATTTTCTCTTGTTATTAAACATTGAGCACCCTTGGGTTTTTTTTTTTTTTTAAGTTCTTTTCAAAACTAGAGCATTTAAACTCACTATTAAACATTTTCCTCACACTCTTAATTACTTTCTAAAAAAAAATTTATGGGAGTATAGTTGATTTACAATGTTGTGTTAGTTTCAGGTGTACAGCAAAGTCAATCAGTTATACATGTACATATATCCACTCTTTTTTTTTTTTTTAGATTCTTTTCCCATATAGGCCATTACAGAGTACTGAGTAGCGTTCTCTGTGCTATACAGCAGGTTCTTATTAAGTTATCTATTTTATATATAGTAGTGTGTATATGTCAATCCCAATCTCCCAATTTATCCCTCCCCCCATCCCCTGGTAACCATGTTTGTTTTCTACATCCATGACTCTACCTCTGTTTTGTAAATAAGTTCATTTTTACCCTTTTTTTTTTAAGATTCCACATATAAGCAATATCATGATATTTGTCTTTCTGTTTCTGACTTACTTCACTCAGTAAGACAATCTGTAGGTCTATCCATGTAAAGTAATTGGGACTAATTAATGTGTGGTCTATCATTGAAAAAGTGGTTTCCTAAGGTGTTCATTGTGTTTGTTTAGGCAAAACACTAGAATTTTAAGAATCAAAAGGTCAAAACTGAAAGATGCTTAATGGTCACTTATTTCAATACCCTGAGACAACTAAGACACAGAAAGGTGAGATGAGTCATCTGAGGTCTCTTGGTCAGTGATTAAGAACTCTTGAGATGTGGGTTTTTTCCTCTATGATCACACATCTTGCTTGTCCTAATGATTGACATGAGAGTGAGTTCTTGTACAGAGCAGAGTTGTTACTGAAAGTAGGGTCCGGCTGCTCACTGCTCAAAAGCCAATAAAGAGGCAAGGTTTATGGAAAGGAAAGTTTGCTTTATTTCGGACGCTGCAAATCTGGGAGGGAGGGTGGACACCTGTCCAAAGGCTGACACCGCCCCCCACCCCGCCCCAACTGGCAACTAGTGGGCAAGAACTTTTATAGGCAGAGGGAGGAGCTACATGTAGAAACAGCACAATCAGCTCTGACAGTCATCTTGAAATTGGTCATGCAGTGGTCTGACCAGCGTCATCTTGATTGTTTTTAAGTACAGTTAATCTTCAGTTCTAGGGTCAGTTTGTTCCCATTTCTTTGAGGCCAATTCTTGGAATTGTGGCAACTTATGTCATGGCTACTGTCTGATCATCATGTAGTTAACTTTTTCCACCTGGTGAGGGTTTCAGTATTTACAAGACAGCTAACAAGATATGGCTCAGAATATTATCTATAGCCCTTGAGAAGGAACTAAAAGTCCTTGACTTTGCTTACTAATTAAACTATTACTATTTCGTCCTGTTTGCTTTTGCTTCTGTATTTTCTCACTTCTCTGGTTAACCTTATTCTTTAGCTAAAGTTTTTCTACAGACAAAAGGCAGGCAGAGGACATGGGGTGAAAGGGACATAGGGTCCTGCTCCGTTTCAGAGTGTTGTATATTCTTATGTTCTTAAGAAATTATGATGTCAGTGACAGAAAACAGATACTTTTAGACCAGATGGCAGACAGCAGAAGCAAGAAGAACTACAATCCTGCAGCCTGTGGAACAAAAACCACATTCACAGAAAGATAGACAAGATGAAAAGGCAGAGGGCTATATACCAGATGAAGGAACAAGATAAAACCCCAGAAAAACAACTAAATGAAGTGCAGATAAGCAACCTTCCAGAAAAAAGAATTCAGAATAATGATAGTGAAAATGATCCAGGACCTCGGAAAAAAAATGGAGGCAAAGATGGAGAAGATGCAAGAAATGTTTAACAAAGACCTAGAAGAATTAAAGAACAAACAAACAGAGATGAACAATACAATAACTGAAATGAAAACTACACTAGAAGGAATAAATGGCAGAATAACTGAGGCAGAAGAACGAATAGGTGACCTAGAAGACAGAATGGTGGAATTCACTGCTGTGGAACAGACTAAAGAAAAAAGAATGAAAAGAAATGGAGACAGCCTAAGAGACCT
Organism: Physeter macrocephalus; assembly: GCF_002837175.3. Classification (NCBI taxonomy): domain Eukaryota; kingdom Metazoa; phylum Chordata; class Mammalia; order Artiodactyla; family Physeteridae; genus Physeter; species Physeter macrocephalus. The sequence continues at coordinate 61,166,635 of NC_041225.1, forward strand.
CTGGGACAACAATAAACACAACAACATTCGCATTATAGGGGTCCAAGGGAAAAACGACAAATAACATACAAGGGAACTCCCATAAGGTTAACAACTGATTTCTCAGAAGAAACTCTACAAGCCAGAAGGGAGTGGCGTGATATACTTAAAGTGATGAAACGGAAGAACCTACAACCAAGATTACTCTAACCAGCAGGGATCTCATTCAGATTCGATGGAGAAATCAAAAGCTTTACAGACAAGCAAAAGCTAAGAGAATTCAGCACCACCAAACCAGCTCTAAAACAAATGCTAAAGGAACTTCTCTAAGTGGGAAACACAAGAGAAGAAAAGGACCTACAAAACAGTAATAGTGGGGGACTGTAACACCTCACTTACACCAATGGACAGATCAACCAACATGAAAATAAATAAGGAAACAGAAGCTTTAAATGACACAATAGACCAGATAGATTTAATTGATATTTAAAGGACATTCCATCCAAAAACA
>NC_041225.1:61169784-61170676 GCF_002837175.3 Physeter macrocephalus
ACCTATGGTCAACTAATCTCTGACAAAGGAGGCAAGGATATACAATGGAGAAAAGACAGTCTCTTCAATAAGTGGTGCTGGGAAAACTGGACAGCTACATGTAAAAGAATGAAATTAGAACACTCCCTAACACCATACACAAAAATAAACTCAAAATGGATTTGAGACCTAAATGTAAAGCTGGACACTATAAAACTCTTAGAGGAAAACACAGGAAGAACACTCTTTGACATAAATCACAGCAAATCTTTTTTGACCCACCTCCTAGAGTAATGGAAATAAAAACAAAAATAAACAAATGGGACCTAATGAAACTTCAAAGCTTTGCACAGCAAAGGAAACTACAAACAAGACGAAAAGACAACCCTCAGAATGGGAGAACATATTTGCAAATGAACCAATGGACAAAGGATTAATCTCCAAAATATATAAACAGCTCATGCAGCTCAATATTAAAAAAACAAACAACCCAATCCAAAAATGGGCAGAAGACCTAAATAGACATTTCCCCAAAGAGGACATACAGAGGGCCAAGAGGCACATGAAAAGCTGCTCAACATCACTAATTATTAGCGAAATGCAAATGAAAACTGCAATGAGTTATCCCCTCACACCATTTAGAATGGGCATCATCAGAAAATCTACAAACAACACGTGCTGGAGAGGGTGTGGACAAAAGGGAACCCTCTTGCACTGTTGGTGGCAATGTAAATTGATACAACCACTATGGAGAACAGTCTGGAGGTTCCTTAAAATATGAAAAATAGAATTACCATATGACCCAGCAATACCACTACTGGGCATATACCCAGAGAAAACCATAATTCAAAAAGACACATGCACCCCAATGTTCATTGCAGCACTGTTTACAATAGCCAGGTCATGGAAGCAA
>NC_041225.1:61170742-61188074 GCF_002837175.3 Physeter macrocephalus
TAGAGACTGTCATACAGAGTGAAGTAAGTCAGAAAGAGAAAAACAAATATCGTATATTAACACATGTATGTGGAACCTAGAAAAATGGTACAGATGAACCGGTTTGCAGGGCAGAAATTGAGACACAGATGTAGAAAACAAACGTATGGACAGCAAGGAGGGAAAACCGTGGTGGGGTGGGGATGGTGGTGTGCTGAATTGGGCGATTGGGATTGACATGTATACACTGATGTGTATAAAATTGATGACTAATAAGAACCTGCAGTATAAAAAAACAAACAGAACAACTAATACTAAACTTTCTTTGGGTTATTTGTATGGAAATATGTTAACATAAATGTTTCAGGCATTATATGAAATTTCTAAAAATCTAATATGTTCTGGTATAATGTTATAAGTCAATTCTAGTTATTACTTTAAAATGTATATCTCAGAAACAACTAAATTTCCTTGTCAATTGCATTATTATGAACTTTCATCAAATCTTTAACCGTGGTCATTTTTAAGTCTTTTGTCATTTACAGACAGTTCTAGGTGTATTCTGATGCTTTTGCAAAAATGTTCCTATAAAAGGATTTCATCTGCAAGGAATTCATGGAAAAGACTCAGACAAGTACATGTTTTTGGTAACTGACTATACTGCTGAACTGAATGAATAAGCATTTTCAGACTCTGATGGAAAACTGATGAATTCATAAAAGTGCTAACAAAAGATCAAGATAAAAAAATTAATTACATGGGACTGAGTGAACTGATGAGGATGATTATAATTTTTGTGACTTTCTGTTTGAATAAAAAAAAAATCCCACAAGGGAAAAAAAAAAAGAAAACAGATACTTTTATACATTGAGCTTCTTTAAAATGTTTTTAATAGCTCCTAATTCTGTTGATAGAATTATAATAATCTGTAGGCAAATTTTCCTTTTAATCAGAAAAATATAAAAGAAAGTAAGATTTCTATGTAGCTCATGATCATTTGAAGAATTTGACACTATACTAAACTAAATAGCTCAACATGAGTGTTGTTCAAGATGAGCTACTCCAGAACGTCAATTAAATGTTTTTGCGTTTTAGGAGTGTTTGGATCTACCTTTTAAAGCATATTATAAACTCAGCTATCTACTGCTTTCCAAAATCTAGACTATCAAGCGAGCCCCTAAAGTATTAGCCAAAAGTAATCCCCAATGCTGTAATAAACTATGTGTCTAAAATACCTATTTTGTCAAGTGATTTGAAAGGAAAACAGATGGTCAGGAAATTAAATGATAATATGTGATAGTTCAGAGAAACAGATTGGCTGAAAAAATTGCCTCTCGGAATGACCAATATCCTTTTCCGTTTAAGTAACCTAGAAGATCAGCTTCTGTAACACTTAGAGACTTAAAAGATCTTAGATTCTATGATTCTCAGTCAGTGTTGGAAGAGACTATAGAGTGATGGTATCTAAAGTCAGTCCACAGACTAGTACTAGCCTATGACAAGCATTCTGTGTGAGCACTTTAGCCTGTCAGTAGTGAAAGGAAAAAAGAGGAAGATGATGTGGTAAGTTTGTCATAAAGCTAAATACATCCAGCTTTTTATAATTGAAATGTCATTTTTGAAATGATAGTGATAATAGATCTTTGCTGTTATTGTTTGTTTTTATAATGTTCTTAGCAAAGTTGGGGTCTTCAGACATTAAAAAAAATTAAACCATTTAGGAAATTATAAAAATCTGGGCACCATTGCCTTAGATGCCAGTTCAATTGTCTACTCTTTAGAATATAAAGTACCTACCATAGAATTTCAATTATTTAATAAAAGTGGAATAAATTACTTAGAAGGTTCTTAGTATGACCCCACCCATCACTCCCAAGATTACTCTGAAAGTCTGGTCTTCAACTGTTTTCAATAGATTATTGCAGCTGTTTCTAGGCAGTGATTTTTTTTTTCCCCCTTCCATTTTCATGACTATGCTGAAGCTTTCATTGAAACTCAGCCTGCATCTATAGATGCATCTGAACTGTTTGTCAATATTAGTAGCTCATAATTGTGATTTGTCATGCAGCACCTCTTACTGTTCTTATAACAGTTCTGTGGTTTTAAAAAGTTATTTTGGTAGCAGTTCCTTTATCATCAGAGGGAACATTTTGCCTCAATAGGAAATTCATTCTGTGCAGACAGGCTGCAAATTCCCATGACATGGCAGGCTCATCTGTCAAAGAATATTTTTTATTCCCATTACCTCTTTGATTACATTCAGAATGCCCCAGTAATGCTGATGAGATCATTCTAACTCTTAAGAACATTTTCCTCATGTTTTTCATTATCTCCATATAACATAAAAAAGGTTTAACTCACAGTGAAATGATAGAGAAATCTCTGTTTTTCTCTTTGGGAAGTTGTTTTGGGAAGGAAGGTTCATATATGAATCTTTTAAAATATTTTTAAAACTAGCAGTACCTGTATTTATTTCTTAACGCTAAGTTGCATGTATGACATTTACATATACTATGGGTTCTATTAGTGAATGGTTTATACACACAAAAAATTTTCTGTTTATTGTCAAGTCTACCTATAATGTACTGAAAGAACAGGAAATACTATGAGTTATTGGTACATTTTTTAGTGAAATGTGGTGTTTTATGTGCCATAATGAGAACCAAAATAGGTAAACACTCGGCTATGTGATTTAAGAGCAGAAATATATAATTGATGCAATTAGATGCCTAATTGGCATTTTAAATGAAGTCTGTATTTGTGCATATGTAATTATAATTTGAAAATATTCTGAATATTTATCCTCTATTCTTCTCTGAATTACAGTACTATATATATATATGCTCAGGATTTTATTTTTAAAAAACTTTTTATTATGAAAAATTTTAAACATTCACAAAAGTAAAGATAATAATATAATGAGCCCAATATACCCTTACCCACTTTAATAATCAAAGCATGCTGATCTTGTTTCATTTATGTCTCCATTCACCATTATCTCCCCACTAGATTATATCAAATCAAATATCATCCTTTTATCCTTAATATAAATCATTTCATCTTTAGTTTCATCCATAAATTGTATACCAATAATACATCTAAAATATTTTTTCTTGATGCTATCAAATATACAAAGAGTTCAAGTTTCCCTCCCTCTTGAGTATCTCAGTGTGTGTGTGTGTCTGTACATTTTGTTTGACTCTGGATCAAATTAAAATCCACACATTGTAATTGTATTTGGCTAATGTTTTTCCTGAACTTCTTAAACATAGTTTTCCTTCTCCTTCCTTTTTTATTTTCTTGCCAATCATTTACAAAAGAAAGTGGGTCATTTGTCCTGTAGAATTTTCTATATTCTGGATTATTCTGATTGTACCCCCTTGGGGGTGTTGCTAACAGGTGCCCCTAAATCGTTAGTTTTGGTATTTTAAGATTATCTTCCATCTTTGAATGTAAAGCTCAAATGTCTTCATTTCTCTGCTTCATTTGAGTAAAGTACTTCATTTACTTCATTCAAGGAAGGTCCAATTCCCAATCTAACTTTTTTTTTTTTTGTCATACCTGTCAATCCATTTTAGGTATTTTAGGAGAAAATTACATATAAGAAGAGTGCTTTCCCACTTGTTCCTAACCTCGAAAAGAGAGATTAATCAACTAAAAAAATGTAGCTTATTCTTACTTGTGGGTGGCATAGAGTTTCACTGAGGTGTACAAAGGCCATTTTAAGCATTTTGGTTCTTTGCAAGTGAGTCCTAATATGGTCAAAATTCTTAATTACTAAGTGCTTCTTGACCATTGTATTTTTGTGGAATTCAGTTTCTGAAATTACAAAATGTGTTCTGATAAACCAATTCACTTGTCTTCCTAACTGTTCTAATTGAGTGTTTCTCTGCTTGCTGGGGAGGAATAGGGGAGAAAGGACTCATTTCCAGAAGGATGTATCAGGATTACCAATAAGGCTTTTAATGCCCTCTACTCTTCTCCACCCACCCCTGCTGAACTGAGGACTACGATTGCAGTGAAGGCTATTGATGGAATCATCAAACATCCGTCATTTGTGTTGGGGGTGGAAAATAGGTTGGAAACCACTGTCAACAGTGGTTGTAAGGCCACTTAAGTAAGCCCTCGTGAGAAAGTTGCTGTATAAGGTTGCAGTGCACCTCATTAACTTACAAAGACATCTTAGCCCAAGATGTTGACTATCACGAAGACAAAAAGATCAGAGCAAATAATGGCCTCTCTTTCCCCACTAAGGAAGGCTTAATTCACATACATAGAATAGATTAGGGATGAGGATACATTTCTGACTAGAGAAATGAGTTTATTCTTTTAGTGGAGATTTTTTGAGCATCTACTTGGTGTTGCAGTGTGCACATCTCTAAGGGATAAAAGAAATAACAATTCAAAGTGTCTCTGTCCCCTGAGAGCTTATAGTTTAGTTGAAGAGAAAAGGCACAGTCACACAAAAGACTTAAATAAAAATGAAAGATAATATTTGATTAAGCATTAGGATTGGGGATGAAAAGGTTTAGGAAGCAGAATGAAGCCAGGAACAAGGGCCAAAGGATTTCTGAGGAAATTCGGGGCTTCTCCTATTTGGGAATGATTTTATCATGTGAAGTCGATGACTCCCTCCAAAAGCTCTTAAGCTCCCTCCATATTTGTGATTCACACAAGAAAATTACCCAAATTACCAAAATCTACAGTTCCAGTGAACAAAAACTGTCAGTACAACCAAAATAATGTACCCTTTCAATTAAACTGACAAGCTACACTTGCAACGTATTTGCTAAAAATAAATGAAACATCTCAAAGTAAAAATAAGGTATGAATAGTAAGCCCCAATTGCATTATTATTTAAGTGAGGGTGGCAGAAAACAGAGGTATTAACCTTTCTGTGTTGGAGATTCTATGGAGAATTGATGCAAGCTATGGAGCTTTTTCCCCTAAAAAATAATTGTATTTATATACAGAATTTTGCACATATTTCAGGATTCATGGATCCCTGGAAGCTGACCCACCAACTGCAACTTTTAAGAATTCTGACATGTAAGAATAAAACAGAACTAAACTTTCTACTCCCCCTTAAGTGATGAGAAGGTTAGTAGGCTTAAAGCTACAAACATTTGGGGCTTCCCTGGTGGCGCGGTGGTTGCGCGTCCGCCTGCCGATGCAGGGGAACCGGGTGCGCGCCCCGGTCTGGGAGGATCCCACATGCCGCGGAGCGGCTGGGCCCGTGAGCCATGGCCGCTGGGCCTGCGCGTCCGGAGCCTGTGCTCCGCAACGGGAGAGGCCACGGCAGAGGGAGGCCCGCATACCACAAAAAAAAAAAAAGCTACAAACGTTTAACAAATTGGGTCCAAGAACAGTGCTAGGTCCAGAAGGGTAATCAGAGCAGAAGGCGGATGGGCTTAGGGAGGGTGGTGGTCCTAGGATGTTATCTGAAGCTGGGTTTTCATATGTACCTGAAAGCATATTCCATGGTTCAGTTGAATCCATTTAAAGAGTGTATACTTAGATACTTTAAGGAGAATACAGACCAATTTTGGCTAAAATTAGTAGTAAAAAAATGAAGAAATTGCAAAGTAAGTTACACTATCCCTAACGGACTTAATTGAAAAACTTTGGCTCTGAAGGACCCACCAAAGGAGTTTAAATTATTTTCTTTAGCCCATTAAGCCTGGGTAACTTTCAAATAAACTGTACATGATGCCTCAATAGTACCATATGTAACTTTAAAAGCCCTTTATTTAACTTTTATGTATGTGAATTGTGTTGAAAACTAACAGGAAGCTGTTGTCATTAAAATTCTCAAAACTTGATATCACACAAAAAAGAAAGTTAATTCATAGGAATGATGATTCAGGAAATAGAATAACCAGTATATATTGTCGCTTTAAAGAGGAATAGCTGTCAACATATGCTATCAATAGTTAAAGTCTTCTAGAAAATTTCGAATAGCTCTCTGCCAATCAGTAAAGATAGCATCGCATTCATCACCATAGCTTTAGTTGTCAGGAATGATGTTTTTATTGACTAAAGGCAGTACTTTAAAAAAGCAGAGAAGAGCATTAACTTTGAGGAAATAACAATTGTGGAATTTTATTAGTAGTATTTCCTCTTACTCTGACTAGTAGGACAATTATAAATATATCCTTATTCTTAAGATGAAATACTTATTTAGTAGTTACACAGCTGTGGAAGTATAGCACAGTACTTCACTAGTTCCTATTCTGTTAAGGTCCATGAATAGAAAAAGGCTTACTTGCAACTGGACCAGTCCACCAAAAAAATTATTGAGATCATTGACCAAGTACAGATGAAAGGTTGACTCAGGAGTTAGGTTCAAAGTTAATTGAGAAACATGTTTATTGCAGTCATGACAGGGCCTCAAAAGTGATTTTAAAACTCATTGAATTGATAACTAATAAGACTATTTTAATTATTGTTGAGCTTACTTTTCAATCTCTTCCTCTCTTTTTTCTCTCTCCTCCCTCCCTTCCCCCACCCTCTCTCTCTCTCTCTCTCACCCATTAACATTATTGGCTTTTAAAACCTAAATCAGGACTTCTCTAAATATGAATAGGTCTTTGTCAATCTACTATCTCTTCTGCCTGCATATAAATTTCTTCCATACACATTATGTGGCAATAGGGGTAATGGTGAAAAGGAAAAGATGAATGGGTATAAGGATATTAAGAATCCATTGTTCTATTACATTTACATAAGATTTCAGTGAGTCTGTTTGGAAGCAATATAAGATTCTGGTATTTGCTATTATTTTAGTAACATAGCAGTGTCACTGATGTGAAATTTAACTCATGTATTTATTTTTATTTGTATAATTAGTATTTGAGTGTCTGTAGTATGCAGTGTACACAGCAGAACAAGCATACCAGTTATTAAAAGATTGAACTATTTCTACAGCAGTTGGGAGATAGCACCGCCGTGGGTGCCATATCCCACCTTCCATGCTCTGAAAGTCCCAGACCCTCTTCCAAAAACCTCTAGATCTCCTTATGATCCAGTAAACAAAAGAACCATAGAAGACACAGTAGAGGGTCTTCAAGACTTTCGTGTGAAGGCCAGCATCATTCTGATTGGGCAGGACCCTATGCCGTACCAGTTGTTAAAAGTAATATTTAAATCACCTGGGCTATATGCAAAACATTGTGTTTAACTCACCAGGGAATAAAAAGGTGAATAAGTCACATCCCCTGTTCCCAAGGAGCTCACAGATGAATCAGTAGTAGCGGTTATAAAACGGCTGACATTTACTGAGCACTTACTAGAAGCCTGAGCACTGTTCTAAGCATGTTTCATATATTATCTCATTAACCTCACAATATCCTTAGGAATTTGTTTTCTCTCTTTTACAGATGAGAAAACTGAGGCATAGAAGGATTAAATAATTTTTCCAAAGTCATACAAACAATAAGAGGTGAGGCCATAATACATATCAGGCAGTCTGACTCCTGAAAGGGCATGGGTGGATGTGTGTAGAGTTCTAATTTGCACCTGCACTACAGGTACGTTCAAGACGCTGGAGATACACCACAGAACAAAACAGACCAAACTTTCTGCCTTCATGCAGCCTGTATTCTTATGAGCAAGATAAACAGAAAATAAGTAAATGAATAAACTATAGAGTATAACAGGTGGTGAAAAGTGCAGGGGAGTAAAACAAGGCAGGGGAGGGGTGGGGTGTGCTGGAGAGGCATAGCTTGCAATTTTAAATAGGGAAGTCAAGAAAAGCTTCAGTGAGGAGACATTTGAATAAAATGCTGAAAAGCCAAGAAGGGAACAAGCCCTTTGACTCTCCAGAAAGAAAAAATACTCCAGGCAGAAGGAAAACCAAATGAAAACTCAAAGCCACTGGCATGTTCATAGAACACCAAGGAGACCAGATGGTTGGTTGGAGTGAGCAAGGGGACAGTAGTAGCAGACTGGGTGGGATAGGAGACAGTAGTGGCAGATGGATCATGTAAAAGAAAGGGGCAAATTATTGGTATATGTGTATCCACATTGAAACATGATTCTGGGGAAGATGCAGAGACCAGATTAAAAAGGGTCTTGCAAACCATTTTAAGGAGCTTGACTTTATCTTGATGGCAGTGGGGAGCCATTGAAGAACTTTAAGCATGGTAGTGACAGATCTGGCTGCCATACAGAGAATGAATTAGAGAGATGTAAGCGCAGACCCTTCAGGGTCAGGGAGGAGCAGTAATCAAGGTAAGATAATGATTTAGCACCTGATCTACGACTGCAGCCAGCCAAGGGAATAGAGAAAAGTATACAGACAGAGAGAGATTTAGGAGAGACTCACTAGAACTTGGTGATTGCTTAGATGTGGTAACCAAAGGCAAGTGAAGACTCCAGGTAATTCCCAGGTTTCTGCCTTGGGTAGCTGAATGGATGATGATGCCATTCACTGAGAAAAATTAAGGTTTTTTGGTATGTAGATGAGATGACAAAGATGGTTTGGGCATATTGCATTTGAGAGGTAATAGACATGGTCTGGGCAGGGTTTAGCATATAGATTAAAGACAACAATCTTGTCCACTTCAATTCTTGTTGGTATTTTAAAGTGCTGTAATGTATTTTTACAAACATACCCTAAGGTGCCTGTTTACATACCAACCTATTTTAGACCTATAAAAAATTTTGCATGTATCGGCCAAGCAATTGCTCTCCCATGGAAGGAGAGCTCTGGTGAGTACCTGTCCTTTGTTGTCTCTAATTCTAATATTCTATAACCCACTTTATTTTGTCATTTGATTTAGATGACTTAAAGGCTTTTCAATCACAAGCCACGTGTATACTAATAGAAGAACCTTCAACAATATATATATTTTTTATTCACCAAAAAAGATGATCATTTCTTGATCACAAGCAGTAATATTTCTTGTCCTCAGCTCAACCTCATTAGGCCTATACATTTAAGCAAACTAAGATATCCTCTGAAATGAGTCACCTCATCCCAGGGTTCAACTGACATGAAGAATTACCTTATTTTAGTCAGAAAACCTTAATTAGATTAGGTTGGCCTTTCTGGACTTTATGTGTTGCTACATACAGGAGTTAAAAACCTTGATCTATGTATATCACACAGATCAGGAGAAGACCAATGAAAGCAGAAATGAACTCATGTTTCTGTATGCAGCTGCTTTGATGAAGACATTTCAAATAGAAACTGGAAAAACAGAAGCACAAAACTAAGGAGATAATAGCCAGTGAAGGGGAGAAGTGATTAATTCAGATCAGGAAAAAGCTGCAGAGCTCAAAGAGACTGATGAAATTATTAGGGGCTGTTGGAGAAGTAATCCATATCTCCCTGTCACATATGTTCTATGTGATAGTACCATGAATGTCATGGGAGAAAATTAATGCCTTACAATATAAACATGTTTAAACTTTATGAAAAATACCCACACAAGAGACTGATTTGATATATATACATTCAGAGATGGACAGGGAAATTCATCTGCTACATAGTGAGAGCAGCTGACAATCAGGAAACTCAAAGTTACATTCTAGCAGAATCTTTTATTAATACTGACCCATAATTGTGGCTCTGTAAAAGTTTTCATCTTATTCTATTTATATAGTGTCCTTTGTAATATGATAATGCGTTTCAATTATTATTGTTGGATTGCAAACAAAATGCATCCTAGACATACATTCCTTAGATAAGGGAAAAGGCCCAAGCTCTGCTGCTCTCTGCTCTTAGGTAAAAAAATTTAAAAGAGTTCTACAATTTTCTGTTTCTTAAAAAAGAAAAAATCTTGATTAAATTTTAAGTTCTATTGGAATGTTTTATAAAATTATATTATTAAAATTCTAAAAGAGTTTTAATCATAAAGATGGGAGGCTTGAGTGTGAGATATAAATATTAACATTTCCTTACTTTTCTCCAATAATTTATATTGCTCCCTGGGCTCACTGAGCTGTATCTTAATTTTGAAGTTACCTGGAGTTCTACCTTGTCACAGCCTGACCTAATGTGTGTGGGTGAGTGAGGAAAACCACTTAAAAAGAGTGTTGTGACTTTAAAGAATACAATGCATTTTCCCAGCATGAGCATTCTTGATGTTTCTGCAGAAAGGGAGATGACATAGGACAAGGGATTACTTTGTTTTGATTAAGGATTGAATAAATGTTACAGTACCAGTGCTTTGTCTGTACACAGGCAACAAATAAGTAAGTATGTGATTCTGAAATGCAAAAATGGGATAAAGGTGGCTTATATAAGAAGCAAATATAGCAGAAGCATACAAATATCAAACTTTCCTTTATTCAGACGTCAAGAAAGTATATCTGAGCTGGTCTTTTTATCTCATTCCTATTTCTCCCATGCAATGCTTTATATACACTTTTAATAGTTAAACTGCTTTTAATGGATGAATTTTCATTTAAAAGTAAAAAAAGATGTTCTTTGCTTCAAGCAGCAGGTGTGTTTTTAATCTTTAATAGGTCACCTTCCCAAGTGCAAGCAGGCAAGCTGTTATTGATCAAAGAGGTTTTGTTGGGTAGCTCTCAGATTATTGAGTGACAAACTTTATTGAATTTGACTTAACAGAAGTCAGAAGACAGCTGAAGCATAAGAGCTTGCACTGCCATCAGAGTCATTTTACGACAGCCAGGGAGCAAAGCTCAGAGATGGATACTGAGCTCTTTGCTGGCCCTTGGAGATTAACTGAACAGCCTTCCTACCAATTCCCAAGCCTGTCAGCAGAACCAATTAGATTTTCAACCAGTAGACAAGAAGGGTGGCACTTGGGGACCTTTTTGCTTTAGGTCGAAGGCTTTTCAGACTGCGATGAGATGACATTGATGATGACACGTTGAGCATTGGTTGGTTTTAAGACAAGTTAAATTAGCAGTCTTGAAATGATTCCAACTGTCTCCTGACTTCTCACTGTTGCCATATTCAGTGGATCCTGTCAGGAGCAAGTTGATGACTTAATAGTCTTTCTTGAGTGGATTTGAGCACTTTGGCTGTGTGTTTATGTGTAGTTGTCATGCTTAAAATATTCATATGAAGGTTTGAAATATTTATTTGAAGGCGCCTTCTGCAGAGTTCAGCAGTAAGGCTCTCAGTGCTTCTACCTACTTTTTATTTTATTTTATTTTTTGCTTCTCTAAGCAGTTATTTTGTACAACTACCTTTTATTCTATTTCATATATAATTGATGACAGTGTTTCATGTAGTTATTGATTACTTCATTTATGATAAAGTTAAAGAGCCTTTCTGACATCCTGCTTCTCTTCCAGACTACTGTATATTCAGATCTGCTTACTTCTCATAATAGTTTGGGAACCGTGGGGATTAGGGAAGCCACCATTGTTTTTACTCCATGACCTTTTATCCAAGAAACTGAGGCAGCTTTGAATGGAAGGGATATAAACACAAGAATGAAAGCATGTATGTATTAACAATGCAGTTAATCTTGTCTTAAATGATATAGACAGGGTATCTTTGAGAAGCTTCATTTTTGACCTTGGAAAAGTTTTTCAGGATACTTGTTTGAGGTATTGAAAATATCATTACTCAAGTCTGCATTTGCACTTAAAGATTACTGAATAGTCTTAACCTCTACTAACCTTAGAAAACTATTATGGGTGTACTCTTACATTATATAGATAATTGAGATTTCTGATTTAAAGTTTTTTATATTCAGCAGAGTTGCGTGGCATATAACTCATTTGCAAATAATTTGCAATTTGTTGTACCTCTTCATTTTTATAAACGAGAATGATTTTAGCTGATTATATTTGTGTAGGTACGTACATATGCATCTGCAAACATGTGTGCATATTTATAATTCATATTTTGTAACAAAGTTCTGTAATTTCTACAGCTACATTCTGGTGTTATTAGTTGGTAATTGCTGGCCCCTCTAAAGGGATGAAAATGACAATATTTTACATGTATAAATGATTTCAGGCTACTAGAGAGAACTCCTTTGCTGAATGAGACAAGGGCTAGCGCCTTGGAGACCTACAGTAGTTAAATCCTTTCTGTAGACTTGGATTTACAAACAGAGCATCTTTGGTGTATGTACTTAACACTGGATTTGGAACTCTGACCCTATGGTTTCATAGGTATGCATTGCTTGGGACACCAATTATAATGTGTGGGAAATAAATCTTTCAACATCAGATCAGATTTTCAAATGGATTCTCCTTGCTGCTTTTTAAGATAGCCATGTTTGGTCAGAACCCCATGTAATCATCACCCAGTCCCAACAAGCAATAATCCATGGCCAATCTTGCCCATCAAAATCCCCATTCATGTATTCTCTTATATTATTTTGCAACAAATTCCAGATAAGCGTAAAGTTTCATCTATAAATATTTTGGTTCCTAACTAAAAGATGACATAACCACAATACCATTAACACATCTGAAAAGACTGAACAATAATTCCTTAATTTCATCAAGGATAGAGCCAGGTATTATTCGTTGTTGTTATTCAGAATTACCAACGGTTAAAATGTTGATACATTTCTTTCCTTTTTTCTAAACACACACATTTCCCTCCTCAAAGCTATTTTTATATTGTTCTTTGATGCTTATTTTTGACTCCTCCTCCTCCTGCCCAGCCAAGCTGAGCATTTCAATAGCACTCTCATCAGCACCTTTAAGACTGTCATCCCCTGACCCTCTCTTATGCTTACTCATCCAATCACCAACCACATAATAAAGCTAACAATTGGTTTTCTCTGCTCCTGGACTGCTAAATGCTGCTGAAGGAAAATGCATAAATGTTGATTGCACCATTACATTTATGATTTTCAGCCTCAGGTGACCCCTTGGTACCACCTGGTGATCAGTTTACCGATTCCCCACAGGAGCTATTTCAGATATGTACTTCTTTCCTCAATTCCCCAGCCTTGCCTCTAGCCAATATCGTTAGGCATAATAGATGACTTGGACTTCTGGTTCTCTGTGAAAGAGAGAGTCATGAGTTATATCAAATTTCCTTTCTTTCTCCTAATTTAAATATATCTTAATTAATCTTTAATTCCTACCCTCTGTCTCAAGATAAAAAGGTTCCTTCTTCCAACAAGGTTAATATTTAAGACCATGGACTCTGAAGCCAGATTGCCTGGTTTAGAATTCAGGCTCCACCTTTTCTTGACTGTATGTCCATGGGCAAGTTTTTCAACTCCTCTGTGCTTCAGTTTTCTCATCTGTAAAATGAGAATTCTAGTAGTTCTTGCCTCTAGGGTTGCATACAGAATTAAGTGACTTAATATATGTAAAGTTCTACAAACAGAGGCTGGCATCTGGTGCAGAAGATATCACAATATACGTAGTAGTAGTTTTTTTTTTTTTCTTTAATTGGGGTATAGTTGTTTTACAATGTTGTGTTAGTTTCTGCTGTACAGCGAAGCGAAGTAGAGTTCCACGTGCTATACAGCAGGTTCTCATTAGTTATCTATTTTATACCTATTGGTGTATATATGTCAATCCCAATCTCCCAATTCATCCCCCCCTTTCTCCCCTTGGTGTCCATACTTTTGTTCTCTACATCTGTGTCTCTATTTCTGCCTTGCAAACCGGTTCATCTGTACCATTTTTCTAGATTCCACATATATGCGTTAATACATGATATTTGTTTTTCTCTTTCTGACTTACTTCACTCTGTATGACAGTCTTTAGGACCTAGAGGCTGTAGTAGTAGTTGTTATTGTTATCTTTCCAAGACTCTACCTGTGTTCCTGATTGTGATAAGTAGCGTAAAGAACAGGAGGAAGCTTCCTACATAGGTTGGTCTGGGAAGGCCTCTCTTAGGAAGTGACATTTGACCAGATATCAAATGGGTGAGATTAGTCTAGTCAAGTGAAAAACTTAGAGAACACATCCTAGGCAGAGAAAACTAGTGCAAAGGCCCTGAAAGACAGAAATTGTTTGGTTTTTTGAGGAATGAAAGGAAACTAGTTAAAGCTGAAGTGTAGCAAGAAGGGAAAGAATGCCTCAAATGAACTTGGGGAGATGCCTGAGGCCAGCCAGCATCATATAGGAGCCTAGCAGGCCTCCATAAAGTGTATACATTTTATTCTAAGTGCAATGGGAGGCCATTGAAGCATTTTAACCAGAGGAACAGCATGATCTAATTTGTATTTTTAAAGATTACTCTTTTTGTTTAGATTGATTAGATTTAGATTAGATTGATTACATTGATTGATTAGATTTAGATAGAGAATAGATTGTTTGAAGGGCAACAACGGAATAGGGAAAGGTTGGTAAAAGATTATTGCGTTATTCTAATTGAGAGATGGTAGTGATTTGGATTGTGGTGGCGGCAATAGTAACGGCATGAAATAGATGAATTCTAGATATAATTTGGGAATTCAAATGGGGACATGGTGATGGATTGGTTGTGTGAGGGGGATGGTGAAGGAAAGGTAAGAATCAAGTATGACTTTTAAATCACTGGCTTGAACAGTATGGTAGATAGTGGGGTTATTTATATAAATCATTCTCTAGCAAAGTTCACAATCTCCAGGCAGGCAAAGGTAAAAATAAAGTATAATCCAAGATAAACTACAAAGTGACTCATTTTTGGTTTCAAAATGGCCTTGCTTTCTCATTCCTCTTAGTATGGTAGATGGCAAGGAAAACTACCACTTATTTATATCTAATGCTTTTTTTTAACTTTTAAAAGTCAACTTTATAAAAGTACAATTTACATACAATGAATGTACCCATTTTAAATGTACATTTCAATGAGTTTTAACAAATGTATAGATCTATGTAATCACTGCTCCAGTCAAGTTATAAAAAGTTTCCATTACTCTGAAAAGTTTGCTCATGTCCCTTTGTTGTCATGCCCAAGCCCCAGCCCCAGCCCTAGCCCTAGGAAACCACAGATCTCTGTAATTATCACTATAGATTAGTTTAACCTGTTCTAGATTTCTATATAAATGGAATTATATAGAATGTATTCTTTTGTAGGTACCTTTTTTCCCTCAAATCATTGTTTTTTGAGATTTATCCATATTGTTGTATATCAGTAATTCATCCTTTTAAAATTTTGGAGTAGTATCCCATTATATGAGTATATACCACAATTTCTTCATTCATCCACCTGTTGATCAACAGTTGGATTGTTCCCATTTTGAGGCTATTGTGAATCAAGCTGTTAGGAACATTTAGGAACATTTGTGTACAGGATCTTTTATGGACATAAGTTTTCATTATTCTTGGATAATACCTGGGAGTGGAATGGTTGGGTCAATATGATATGTATGGTATATGTTTAACTCTTTAAGAAATTGCCAAACTGTTTTTCAAAGTGGTTGTATCATTTTACATTCCCACTGGCAATGTATGAGTTTCAGTTGCTTCACATTCTCACCAATACTTAGTAAGATCACTCTTTTTAATTTTGGCCATTATAGTGGCTTTGTAATGTTATCTCATTATGTTTTTAATTTGCATTTCCCTGATGATTACTGATGTTGATATCTTTTCATGTGTTTGTATATCTTTTTTGTGAAATGTAAAGATTCTGTTTAAATTTTTTGTGTACTTTCTAGTTGAGTTGTATGCCTTCTTTTTATCAGATTGTAAGAGTTCTTTATATAACCTGGAAACAAGTCATTTGTTTGATATATGAGTTGCAAATATGTCCCAGTCTGGGACTTGCCTTTTCGTTTTCTTTATAGTGTTTTTGGAAGAGCAAAAGTTTTAAATTTTGATGAAGTCTAAGTTGTATTTTATTTCCATTTTCTTTTTTGGCTAGTGCCTTTTGTGTCCTAACAAATCTCTGCTCACACCACCATCATGAATCTTATTCTCCTATGTTTTCATCTAGAAGTTTGAATTGTTGTCTTTTCAGTTTAGGAATGTTATACATTTGGATTTTATTATTAATATGGTGTGATATAAGGGTCAAAGTTCATTTTTTTAATACTGATATCCAGTTGTTATGGCATTATTTGTTGAAAGGACTATCCTTCCCCCCACCCCGAATTACCTTTGCATCTTTCTTGGAAATCAATTGACCATAAGTGTTCAGATCTCTTCCTAGATTCTCTTTTGCTCCATTAACTTATATGTCTATCCTTATGCCAATACCACACTGTCTTAATTATTATAGATTTATAAGTTTTGGAATCAGATTGTGTAAGTCATCTAATTTTGTTCTCTTTTTTCAAAAGTTGTTTTGGATATCCTAGGTTCTTTGAATTTCATATAAATATTACAATCAGCTTGGCAGTCTCTATCCCCACAAAAGCCTGTTGCTATTTTAATTGGAATTGCATTGAATCCATAGATAAATTTGGAGAGAATTGACATATTAAAAGTCTTTCCATCCATAATCATAATATGTCACTCCATTTATTTAATTCCTCTTTAATTTCCATCAGTAATATTTTATAGTTTTCAGTAAACAGGTCCTGATAGTTTTTAGTAAACGGATCTTGTTCATCCACTATACTGTGCATACTTATTCCCATTATTTATATTTTTTTAAAAATTGCTTTTGTTAGTGGTATTGTAGTTTTATTTCATTTTCCAATTGTTTATTGCTAGCTTATAGAAATACAATTGATCTTGTGTATATTGACCTTGAATGCTGTGACATTGCTAAATTCACTTACTAATTCTAATAGCTTTTTTGAAGATTAGATAGGATTTTTTTTAACATATCAATAATTACTTTCTTTTTTAAATTTTTTATAATTTTTGAATTTTATTTGTTTTTTTTATACAGCAGCTTCCTATTAGTTATCCATTTTATACACATTAGTGTATACATGTCAATCCCAATCTCCCAATTCATCATACACACATACCCCGACGCTTTCCCCACTTGCTGTCCATACGTTTCTTCTGTACATCTCTGACTCAATTTCTGCCCTGCAAACCGGTTCATCTGTACCATTTTTCTAGGTTCCACATATATGCGTTAATACAGAATATTTGTTTTTCTCTTTCTGACTTACTTCACTCTGTATGACAGTCTCTAGGTCCATCCACGTCTCTACAAATGACCCAATTTCGTTCCTTTTTATGGCTGAGTAATATTCCATTGTATATATGTACCACATCTTCTTTATCCATTCATCTGTCAATGGGCATTTAGGTTGCTTCTATAACCTGCCTATTGTAAACAGTGCTGCAATGAACATTGGGGTGCATGTGTCTTTTTTTTGTTTTTCTTTTCTTTATTGGAGTATAATTGCTTTACAATGGTGTGTTAGTTTCTGCTTTACAACAAAGTGAATCAGTTATACATATACATATGTTCCCATATCTCTTCCCTCTTGCGTCTCCCTCCCTCCCACCCTCACTATCCCATCCCTCTAGGTGGTCACAAACCACCGAGCTGATCTCC
>NC_041225.1:61189039-61189830 GCF_002837175.3 Physeter macrocephalus
TCTTACGTTTGGGTATCAAATCCATTTTGAGTTTATTTTTGTGTATGGTGTTAGGGAGTGTTCTAATTTCATTCTTTTACATGTAGCTGTCCAGTTTTCCCAGCAACACTTATTGAAGAGACTGTCTTTTCTCCATTGTATATATTTGCCTCCTTTTCATAGATCAGTTGACCATAGGTACGTGGGTTTCTCTATGGGCTTTCCATCCTGTTCCATTGATCTATATTTCTGTTTTTGTGCCAGTACCATATTGTCTTGATTACTGTAGCTTGGTAGTATAGTCTGAAGTCAGGGAGTCTGATTCCTCCAGCTCCGTTTTTTTCCCAAAAGACGGCTTTGGCTGTTCGGGGTCTTTTGTGTCTCCAAACAAATTTTAAGATTTTTTTTGTTCTAGTTCTGTAAAAAATGCCATTGGTAATTTGATAGGGATTGCACTAAATCTGTAGATTGCTTTGGGTAGTATAGACATTTTCAAAATATTGATTCTTCCAATCCAAGAACATGGTACATCTCTCCATCTGTTCGTATCATCTTTAATTTACTTCATCAGTGTCTTATAATTTTCTGCATACAGGCCTTTTGTTTCCCTAAGTAGGTTTATTCCTAGGTATTTTATTCTTTTTGTTGTAATAGTAAATGGGAGTGTTTCCTTAATTTCTCTTTCAGATTTTTCATCATTAGTGTATAGGATTTCTGTGCATTAATTTTGTATCCTGCAACTTTACCAAATTCATTGATTAGCTCTAGTAGTTTTCTGGTGGCATCTTTAGGATTCTCTATGTATAGTATCA
>NC_041225.1:61190103-61191824 GCF_002837175.3 Physeter macrocephalus
TGTTGAATAATAGTGGCGAGAGTGAACATCCTTGTCTTGTTCCTGATCTTAGAGGAAATGCTTTCAGTTTTTCACCATTGAGAATGATGTTTGCTGTGGGTTTGTCATATATTGCCTCTATTACGTTGAGGTAGGTTCCCTCTATGCCCACTTTCTAGAGAGTTTTTATCATAAATGGGTATGGAATTTTGTCAAAAGCTGTTTCTGCATCTATCGAGATGATCATATGGGTTTTATTCTTCAATTTGTTAATATGCTGTATCACATTGATTTGCATATATTGAAGAATCCTTGCATCCCTGGGATAAATCCCACTTGATCATGGTGTAGGATCCTTTCAATGTGTTGTTGGATTCTGTTTGCTAGTATTTTGTTGAGGATCTTTGCATCTATATTCATCAGTGATATTTGTCTGTAATTTTCTTTTTTTGTGACATCTTTGTCTGGTTTTGGTATCAGGGTGATGGTGGCCTCGTAGAATGGGTTTGTGAGTGTTCCTTCCTCCGCAATTTTTTGGAAGAGTTTAGAAGAATGGGTGTTAGCTCTTCTCTAAATGTTTGATAGAATTCACCTGTGAAGCCATATGGTCCTGGGCTTTTGTTTGTTGGAAGATTTTTAATCACAGTTTCAGTTTCATTCCTTGTGATTGGTCCGTTCATATTTTCTATTTCTTCCTGGTTCAGTCTTGGAAGTTTATACCTTTCTAAGAATTTGTCCATTTCTTCCAGGTTGTCCATTTTATTGGCATAGAGTTGCTTGTAGTAGTCTCTTAGGATGCTTTGTTTTTCTGCAGTTGATTTCCTCTTTGATTTCTTCAGTGCTCGCTTGGTTATTTAGTAACGTATTGTTTAGCCTCCATGTGTTTGTGTTTTTTACCCTGTAATTCATTTCTAATCTCATAGCGTTGTGGTCAGAAAAGATGCTTGAGCTGATTTCAATATTCTTAAATTTACTGAGGCTTGATTTGTGACCCAGGATATGATCTATCCTGGAGAATGTTCCATGCACACTTGAGAAGAACGTGTAATCTGCTGTTTTTGGATGGAATGTCCTATAAATATCAATTAAATCTATCTGGTCTACTGTGTCATTTAAAGCTGTGTTTCCTTATTAATTTTCTGTTTGGATGATATGTCCATTGCTGTAAGTGAGGTGTTAGAGTCCCTCACTATTATTGTGTTACTGTTGATTTTCTCTTTTATAGCTGTCAGCAGTTGTCTTATGTGTTGAGGTTCTCCTATGTTGGGTGCATATATATTTATAATTGTTATACCTTCTTCTTGGATTGATCCCTTGATCATTATGTAGTGTCCTTCCTTATCTCTTGTAACATTCTTTATTTTAAAGTCTATTTTATCTGATATGAGTATTGCTACTCCAGCTTTCTTTTGATTTCCATTTGCATGGAATATCTTTTCCCATCCCCTCACTTTCAGTCTGTATGTGTCCCTAGGTCTGAAATGGGTCTGTTGTAGACAGCATATATATGGGTTTTGTTTTTGTATACATTCAGCAAGCCTGTGTCTTTTGGTTCGAGTGTTTAAACCATTCACCTTTAAGGTAATTATCAATATATATGTTCCCATTACCATTTTCTTAGTTGTTTTGGGTTTGTTTTTGTAGGTCCTTTTCTTCTCTTGTGTTTCCCACTTAAAGAAGTTCCTTTAGCATTTATTGTAGAGCTGGTTTGGTGGTGCTGAATTCTCTTAGCTTTTGCTAGT
>NC_041225.1:61192104-61192633 GCF_002837175.3 Physeter macrocephalus
CAGTTGATAACCTTGTGGGACTTCCCTTGTATGTTATTTGTCATTTTTCGCTTGCTGCTTTCAATAAATTTTCTTTGTCTTTAATTTTTGCCAATTTGATTACTATGTGTCTCGGCGTGTTTCTCCTTGGGTTTATCTCGTATGAGACTCACTGCGCTTCCTGGATTTGGGTGGCTATCTCCTTTCCCTTGTTAGGGACGTTTTCGACTATAATCTCTTCAAATATTTTCTTGGGTCCTCTCTCTCTCTCTTCTCCTTCTGGGACCCTCATAATGCGAATGTTGTTGCATTTAATGTTGTCTCAGAGGTCTCTTAGGCTGTCTTCATTTCTTTTCATTCTTTTTTCTTTAGTCTGTTCCGCAGCAGTGAATTCCACCATTCTGTCTTCCAGGTTACCTATCCGTTCTTCTGCCTCAGTTATTCTGCTACTGATTCCTTCTAGTGTAGTTTTCATTTCAGTTATTGTATTGTTCATCTCTGTTTGTTTGTTCTTTAATTCTTCTAGGTCTTTGTTATACATTTCTTGCAT
>NC_041225.1:61192756-61222253 GCF_002837175.3 Physeter macrocephalus
GCTGCAGGATTGTAGTTCTTCTTGCTTCTGCTGTCTGCCCTCTGGTGGATGAGGCTATCTAAGAGGCTTATGCAAGTTTCCTGATGGGAGGGAATGGTGGTGGGTAGAGCTGGCTGTTGCTGTGGTGGGCAGAGCTCAGTAAAACTTTAATCTGCTTGTCTGCTGATGGCTGGGGCTGGGTTCCCTCCCTGTTGATTGTTTGGCCTGAGGCGACCCAACACTGGAGCCTACCCAGCCTCTTTGGTGGGGCTAATGGTGGACTCTGGGAGGGCTCACGCCAAGGAGTACTTCCCAGAACTTGTGCTGCCAGTGTCCTTGTCCTCATGGTGAGACACAGCCATCCCCCGCTTCTGTGGGAGACCCTCCAACACTAGCAGGTAGGTCTGGTTCAGCCTCCTATGGGGTCACTGCTCCTTCCCCTCGGTTCCGATGTGCACACTATTTTGTGTGCCCTCCAAGAGTGGAGTCTCTGTTTCCCCCAGTCCTGTTGAAGTCCTGCAATCAAATCCCACTAGCCTTCAAAGTCTGATTCTCTAGGAATTCCTCCTCCCGTTGCCGGACCCCCAGGTTGGAAAGCCTGACGTGGGGCTCAGAACCTTCACTCCAGTGGGTGGACTTCTGTGGTGTGAGTGTTCTCCAGTTTGTGAGTCACCCACCCAGCAGTTATGGGATTTGATTTTATTGTGATTGCGCCCCTCCTACGGTCTCATTGTGGCTTCTCCTTTGTTTTTGGATGTGGGGGGTATCTTTTTTGGTGAGTTCCATTGTCTTCCTGTGGATGATTGTTCAGCAGTTAGTTGTGATTCCGGTGCTCTCGCAAGAGGGAGTGAGAGCATGTCTCATAAGATTTTTACCTTTACAAGATTTTATCTTCTATGAATAGAGACAGTTTTACTTCATACTTTTTAGTTTGTATGCCTTGGTTTCTTTTTCTTGCTTTATTGTGCTGGCCAGGACCTCTAGTGCAACACTTAATAGAAGTGTTGAAAGTGGATATCTTTGTCTTGTTTCTGATCTTAGGGGAAAGCATTTAGTCTCGCCATTAACTATGATATTAAGTATAGGGGTTTTTGTAGATGCCCTTTATCAAAAGAGGAAGTATTCTTGTATTTCTAGTTTGTTGTGAAATTTTGTCATGAATATGTGTTGAATTGTGTCAAACCACTTTCCTGTATTTTTTGAGACAATTATATAGCTTTTCTTGTTTTGTTAATATGGTAAATTACATTTGATTCTCTAATGTTAGTCCAACCTTTTATTCCTGAGATAAACCCCATTTTGTCATAAGATAGTATCATTTTTAGATATTACTGAATTTGATTTGCTATTATTTTGCTAAGGATTATGTCATCTATGTTCACAGTACTCATAATGGTTTATCTTTTTCTTGAAGTTTATTGTAGTTTCTTTGTTTGGTTTTGGTATCGGGGTATTGCTAGACTCATAAAATAAATTGGCAAGTGTCCTTTCCTCTTCTCTCTTTCTGAACGAATTTGTATAAGATTGATAGTAATTCTTCCCTAAATCCTTGATAAAATTAACCAGTGAAGTCATCTGGCCTAGAGTATTCTTTGCGGAAAAGTTTTTATTTGCAGATTCAATTAAATAGACAGGGGGCTTCAGATTTTTTATTTCTTCTTGTGTCAGTTTTGACGATTGTATCTTTCAAGGAATTCTTCCATTTCATGGGTTTTTTTCCAAATTTCCTTATTTATAATATTCCCTTATTACACTTTTAATGTCTATAAGAACTGAAGCTATGTCTCCTTTTTCATTCCCAACATTTGTATTTCATTTCTTTCTTTTGTTTCTTCTTGAGCAGTCAGTCCATCTAGAGGTTTATCAATTTTATTGATCTTTTCAAAGAACTGGCTTTTGATTTAATTGATTTTCTTTATTGTTTATCTCTTTTCTATTTCATTGCTTTCTACTTTTATCTTTTTTATTTCCTTATTTCTAATTACTTCAGTTTTAATGTGCTCTTCTTTTTCTAGCTTCCAAAAGTGAAAGCTTAAGTCATTGATTTTAAACTTTTTTTTTCTAATGTAAGCATTCAAAGCTGCAAATTTTCCTCCTAAGTACTATACATGCAACAAATTTTGATGTTATATTTTAATTATTCAGTTCAAAATATTTTTAATTTTTCTTGTGATTTATTCTTTGACCTATGGATTATTTAGCTGTGTGGTGTTTAATTTTCAAGACGTCTTTATGTTACCCATTTCTAACTTAATTTTAATTTGGTCAGAGAATGGATTCTGGATAATTCATTCTTTTAAATTCATGGAGACTTGTTTCATGGTCGTTCATATGGTTTCTTTTGGTGAATGTTCCATGTGAACTTGAAAGAAAAATGTATTTTGCCATTGTTTGATGTATTGTTCTGTAAATGTCAGTTAAATCAAGTAGGTTGATAGTATTATTCTTCTCTTTTACATCCTTACTAATTTTCTGCCTACTTGTTCTATCAATTACTGAAAGAGGAGTTGTAAAATCTCCTATTATAATTACATATTTGTCTATTTTTCTTTTCATTTCTGTCATTCTTCCTTCATGTATTTTGAAGCTCTTATATTTGTTGCATACATATTAATGATTGTTATGTCTTTTTGATGAATCAATTGCTTTATACTTATGAAATGTCCCTCTTTTTCTTGGTAATATTCCTTGTGTGAAGTCTACTTTGTATGATGTTAATATAGCTGCTCTAATTTTCTCATGATTAGTGTTTGTATGGTATATCTTTTTCCAGCCTTTATGTTTAACCTATCTACCAATTCATATTTTGTGTACATTTCTTATGGACAGCCATACAGTTGGATCTTGGATTTTGAACCCACTGACAAATTTTGCTTTTAATTGGACTGAATTTAATTGTAGCTATGGTTGTGCTTAAGTTTACAACTTGCTATTTGTTTTCTGCTTGTCGCATTTGGTCCTTTTTTTTCCTGTCTTCTTTTGTAGCAATTATCTTTTAGTATTACATTTTCTCTACTATTGGCTTAGTGACTAAACTCTTTGTTTAAAGTTAGTGTTTGCTCTAAGGTTTAAACTATAAAACTTTAACTGATATCTACCTTCAAATAGTCTTATACTACTTTGCATATGTTAGAACCTTCAAAAATGTACTTCCACTCTTTCTACTGTCCTATATGCTGTTGGTATTGTACATTTTACTTGCATGTGTCATAAAGCTCACAATACATTATTATTATTTTTGCTTTAAACGGTTATCTTTTTTTAAATTAATTTTTATTGGAGTGTGGTTGCTTTACAATGTTGTGTTAGTTTCTGCTGTATAAATCTTTCGCCTTTTACTAAAGATTTCTGTGGAAAAGAACAGAAACAGTTATCTTTCAAAGTAACTTAAAAACAAGAAAAATGTTTATACTTACCCATATACTTACCATTTCCAGTGCTCTTCATTCACTTATATAGATCTGAGTTTCTATGTAATATAATTTCCTTTCACTTGAAGACCTTCTTTAATCATTTCTTATTATGCGGGTTGGCTGGCAATCACTTCTGTCATCTTTCATTTGTCAGGAAAAGGCTTTATTTTTTCCTTCATTATTGAAGTTTCTTTTCACTGGACATAGAATTTTAGGTTAATGGTATTTTTTTCTTTAATATTTTTCTCTGGATAAAGACTTTTAGTTTGATAGCCTTTTTCTTTAGCATTTTAAGGAGGTCATTTCATTGTTCCCTGGATTGTATTATTTCTAATGAGAAGTCGGTGGTAATTCTTATCTTTGTCCTTCTGAATATACTATGTCTTTTTGGAGGGGAAGTGCTGATTTTAAGATTTTCTCTTACTTATTTACAAAACAAATAGACTCATAGACATAGAAAAGCAGCTTATGGTTACCGAAGGGGAAAGGGAGGGGGAAGGATAAATTAGGAGTTTGAGATTAAAATATACACACTATTATATATAAAATAGATAACCAACAAGGACCTACTGTATAGCACAGGGAACTATATGCAATATCTTGTAGTAGCCTATAATGGAAAAGAATCTAAAAAAGAACATATATATAACTGAATCACTTTGCTGTACAACTGAAACTAACACAACATTGTGAATCAACTATATATCAATAAAAAAATTTTTTAAGTGTAAAAAAAAGATTTTCTCTTTATTACTGGTTTTCAGTAATTTGACTATCATGTGCCTTAATATGACTTTCTTTGTAATTATCCTGCTTGGGGTTTGCTGTCTTCATATATGTTTTGGTTTAAAATTTTCATCAAATTTGGGACTTATTTCTTGGAACATATTTCTCACCCATTTCTCTCCCCAGTCCTTTTTGGGGCTTCAATTATGTGTATGTTAGACTACTGATATTGTCCCCCACATCACCAAAGCTCTGTTCAATTTTTTTCATCCTTTTTTCTCTCTTTCCTTCAGTTTGGTGAGTTTTTAATCACTATTACCAATCTTTTCAGCCATTGACTAATCTGATGTTAAGCTCCATTTGGTGAATTTTTAAAATCTCAGATGTAGTATATTTTTGGCTCTAAAAGTTTATTTGCTTCCTTTTTTATATTGATAGTTTCCATTTCTCTCATTATTTTTATGTTTTCCTTTAATCCTTGAATATGTTTGTAATATCTTTTTATGACTTCTTGTTCTGCTAAATCTATTACTTTGTCATTTCTGGGTCTGTTTCTATTGATCAAATTTTCTTTTGTTTTTGATCACATTTTCTTCTTCTTTGCAAGTCTAGTAAGTTTTTGAGGATGCAAGATGTTGTGAACCTTACATTGTTGAAGGTCTGAATTTTGTTTTCACTTAGATTCAGTTCAGTTGCTTATGGATCAGCTTGATTCTTTCAAGGCTTGTTTTTGTTTTTAAGCTTTGTTGGGCATGTCTAGAGTAGCCTTTACTTTATGGCTAGTTAAGCCCTACTACTATCTTATGTTTTGGCATTTTCACTGAATGCCTCCAGTATTCAGTGATATCTCTCCACTATGCCTAGATGGAACTGGAACATCTTGCAGCCTGACATTCTTTGCCCAGCCTCATGGAGTCACTGTATGGAATCACAGCTTAATGCTCAGGCAAAGATTCAAGAGGGACCCTATACAAATTTCTGAATGTCTGCTTTTGCATTGCTCTGTCCTCTCTGCTATTCTCTCCTGCAAATTCCAGCCACCTTAGCCTCCCCTAATTCCATCTCTACCTCCTCAACTCATCAAGTCATCCATGTTCTGCTTGGAGTGATCTTAAGACTCACAGCATTTTTCTCCCTTCTCCTGGAGATCACAGTCCTGTGCTGCCTGTTGTCTAGTAGCTGAAAGCAGTGGTTTCATATATTTAGTCCAGTTGTTTACAGTTGGGGGCCAAGTCTTGTACTGTTTTTGATCATCATTAGAAGCAGAAACATTCTAATGCCTTTTAAAGATTAATAATTGTTTAGAAATTCACTTACAAATCATCCCACAGTGTTTATTAAGCACCTACCATGTGCTAATAAGTACCATGCCAGGATCTGAGGATACAGAGAGTTATTAAAGAAGACAAACATGTATTATAAATAATTAGAAAGATGTATGGGAGCCCAAAAGAGGACATAAGTAACTATATGGTAGGGGTAGAGGCATTGACGAAGCAATCTAGTTTTATAGGTGTTCCCCGGGTTGAGGGTGAAAGAAAGGACATTCCAAACAGCACAATAAGTGGAAAGGTACAGATATATGAAATAGCACAATGTGCTTACAAAGCTTGTTTTATTAACTGATCATTCATTTAGTAAATATATCTTCAGTGTCTAGTAGATGCTATGCAATGTGCTAAGGCGTGGGTATCCAAAGTGTGAGTGAGATGTTCATTCCTGCCGTCATAGAACTTCCAGTCCAGTACTTCAGTGTGAATGGAGCACAGGGTGCCCCAATTGGGGTAATATTTGTGAGTGAGGTAGCAGGAAAGGCAGGTTGAAGGCATATCGTGAGGTACCTTAAATGCTTCTCTAAGGGGTAGTCATTGTCCTAAAAGCCACTGTCCTCCAAACATTTTTTATTATACCCATAAATTTTTTTGCATATTTACCCCAGCATATGTATATTCATTTATTAATAAACTATATGTGCATTACTATATCGACATATTATATGTCGATATTTATATTATATAAGTATTCTATAAAAATATACCAAAAAAAGAAATGTAACAGGATAATGTAAATAAACATAGATATTCCAGTGTTCTCTTCCTGTATTCCATGCTTCATCTTGCACATCCCAGGCTCTCACCCCTCACTTTGTAGCTCAGTAGGCAATGGGACGCTTTCAAGATTCTCATTCAGGAAATGAAACTGATCAGAATTCTGCTTTATAAAGATTCCAAACATGACTTTTATTCTAGTCATGCTGAATAATGCTTTTAAAAGCAGAGAAGAAGCTGAACTAATATGATTCCTTCCAATCCCAGGATTATATAGCTGGGGCTGCTCCTTAGAAGAGGTTAGGATTCTAACCTACTGTGGTCATTTGTTGTATTACTAAGATGCAATACACTAGACTGGCCAAGTGACTTAAAGCAGTAGAACATCCAGTGTGGAGCTGGCATTCCCTGCAGTGGAACTGACTTTGCTACATGCGAGTCATCACTTTACACTTTGGCAAATTACTTTCGGATGTACCTGTATTATGTCCAGAAGTGCAGAAATAAAGGCTCGGCATACTAGATAAGAAGCTGGACCTTGGAAACAAAACTGAGTAGTATTGGAGATCCCAGAAATAGTAGTACAGGCTAGTAGGCAAGCCTAAGTCAGAGCATCTGAAGACGGCAGGCAGAACGAGAAGCCAGGTGGTTGAAAGGATAGTAACCAGGGGGACAGAGTTACCAGAATTAGGACCAGGTGCCTCTAAGCCAGAAAAACAGAATTACCAGAGTTAGGACCCAGGAAGTCTGCAAGAGCTTGGAGAATGGATGCAAACAACCAGCCGCAAGGAAAAGCTGAAGTCTGAAGAGGTGGCCTGTTTCGGCTCCACAGAGTCTCTGTGTGACCATGGAGGCAGCTGCCCAGGTGGAGCAGAGAGCCTGACTTGAGTGGGGCAGGAAAAGGCTGAAAGAAAGATGCTTTGGAGGGAGTCAGTGTGCTCCAGATTTGTTTGCTGGCTGGAACATTCCTATTCCCTATTTCCAAACTCTCAACACTTCTCTTTATGGTTTTAAAAAATACTATCTCGTAGAATAAAAGAAGTTCTTCCTAAAATTATATGAGAATGTACCGACTATATCCTTCTATATACACTTCCTATGTAGTTTAAGAGAAAAGATATATAAACTTCTACGAATTGGAGATCCACGTCCAGAAAACTTATTAATGTCAAGTAGGAGAGAGTTCTGTTGCCTTTTCCAGCTCTTCTCCAGCTTTGATTTTGTCTCGTGCCTAAATAATTGTTGAGGCCAATGTACCTACCTCTTGTTCCATTTTACTTACCCTATTTCAAACAGCTGAAGCACATTACATCTCTCTAGAAACGGAAGCCGAGGACATTCTCTGTTTTGAGTTCACCTAGCAGTAGATAGAGTAGTATTGCAAGTTCACAGGCAATTTTGGCAGGTGAGAGGGAAAAATTCAAGTTACCGAAGTATTTGACATACTGCGGCTGAAGCTGGCCTACGGCTGGTGGGTGTTCGATAAAAACAAAATGAGCCATGGCCGGGGGCACCTGTAGGATGGTTAATGGCAGTCATTTAGCTGTCATTCATTTTTCAGTTCAAATTATTTTAAAATACTTTGTTAGTTCGGAATGTGTTTGCTTAAGTCATTTCAGTAGTAATACTTTTCTCCAGGAGTCAATTAGGTATTCATTTTACAGCTCTTGCATAATAGCTGAGAAAACTGCAATGGCACAAGCAAAGCACAGATAAACACCAGATTATCATATTAAAGTCCTTATTAGTCTGTCAGGAGAATTTTTTTTTTCACTGAATGCTTTTTAGCTTTTTATTATCCTTTTTTTTTTTTTAAATTAGGATTTTCCCAATGTTAGTTTAGTTTTAAAGAAATATTATTCAGGTCTCCATTTTC
Organism: Physeter macrocephalus; assembly: GCF_002837175.3. NCBI lineage: Eukaryota > Metazoa > Chordata > Mammalia > Artiodactyla > Physeteridae > Physeter > Physeter macrocephalus. The sequence goes on from NC_041225.1 coordinate 61,200,799, forward strand.
GTTAGGAAACTAGTCTTTTCTCTACCCTCTCCACACATATTAACTTCAGCCTAAAATAGCAAGTTTCCCTTTAAAATTTTTAAAATATATATAAGCTGTTTAATTCTTTTTCTGAGCTATCCAATGACCTCTTTACTTAAGGGTGTTTTAGCAAAAGTAGATCTCTTCCTTCGTCAGATTTGACTTAACAGACGCCTATTAGCAATCCTAAACCCAGAACGACAGGGGTTATTTAAAATAATACTAAGTCTCCCATTTATTTACAGTTTCTATTGTTTTTGAGAAGCCACCATATTAAAGTGTTCTCAAATTTATATACGTATTTATGTGTTTGCGTGTGAAACTGTATCTACTTTCTTTTCAATTATGGTTTCACCTCCTGGAAGGCAGAAACTGTGTCTTTTGACAGATATTTCTCTTCTGTTTCAGATTCAAGGCAGTGTTAGGAAAGTCAGGCTATCAGTCAATATTGTTCAATTTCTATTTGAGATAAGGTGTTTTGTCCCAAGATTTGAGGAGAATCCACAGAACTCCCCCATGAAATCTAAAAGACTGTCTTTCTCCTATTGCAGTCATTATTCCAGGTTAAAAACAGGAGGAAAGAAACTAAAGTTACTTCATTGTGTCATGAGAAGCCAAAAATTCTGCCATCTGCTTCAAATGAAATCTTTCCTAATGAGAATCCAAGGCAAAACACTGTGCGTTTCTTCTAGTTCCTCACAGATAGAATGTCTATTATCTTTCACATGGAGCCAAGACCTCTTAAGGGAAAGGAAATTCTCCTCTAAAATAAAATTGTAGGGTGCAATATAATTTGTGATTTTTTTCTCTTATAAAAAAATGGCATGGGATCTTAGGCAGCCTGACTATCTGTGTGTCAGCTGTGTAGGTCCTCCCAGGAGAAATGTTTTTGGGTCCATAAGAAAAGTAGACAAATAGGAGATACCCTCCCAATATCGTGTGATTAATTGCCTCTGCCATTCCCTGACCTTTGCCCACTCCAGCACATATGGTCAGTGGCAGAAGCCTTGGACAGCCAGTTTTGCTTTCTTAGCTGGCAGAGGGGTAGAAAGAACACATTTGTAGTCACTAGCAAGACTAAGCCCCCAAATGGTGGAGATTTGGGTTGTCTGAACTGCCAAATTAGCTCCCCAAATGGCTTGTTTCATGGCAGGTTTGATCTTTTCATTATATCCTGAATTACATTTATTTCCTTTGGGTTTTTGACATGGAGGCAGCAAGACACAAGAAAACCAAGACTTATCCTTTGATATTCAAGAAATATTCCAATCAAGACTAGATAGACCGGGTAATATTCCCAAAGCCAACTTGGAATATTAACAAAGCTAATTCAGGTCAGGCTGACTGAAATGACTAGTTGGTGGGGAAGCTATTAGTTTATTTTGTTCATCTGAACTTCCAGTGTGTTTTGATTAAGGTAGTGGATAGATATGGTTTGCCTGTTACACAAACAGCACTATCATCCTTCAGATTTCCCAGGGATTTTTATTCAGTTCTTATGGACAGTTTAGCATAGTGGGTTAAGAGAACAGATGCTGGCGCTTTATTTTTTTGGCCGAGCTACCTGCAGGATCTTAGTTCCCCGACCAGGGACCTAATCTGTGACCCCTGCATTGGAAGCGTGGAGTCTTAACCACTGGACTGCCAGGGAAGTCCCTAGACTGCATGGCTTTAAATCACAACTCTGCCACTTTCTAGCTGTGTAGACCTGGGCAAATTGCTTAATCTCCGTGCTGCCGTTTCGTCATCCATAAAATGGGAATAATAATGGTACTTACTTCATAAGATTGTAATGGGTTATAATAAATGATTGATAAACGTAAAAGCACTTAGAATAGTGCCCGGTACATAGAAAGCACTATACAAGTGTAGCGGTAGCAGTGGTATGGTTATGTATGGTAGGGTAGCTTTCAACACCAGCTCCTGTTTTCTGTGGTTGAATATTGGTATACTAATGATAGCCTAAAGCCCCTTATTTAACTCCACCCTGTTGGTTAATACTATGTGGGGAAGGCAGATCACGCAAATGTAAGCTTAGTTTTTCCACCTGTAGTCACTCAACCTTCGGTAATCCAAATGGAGATTACCCATGTTGAGGACTATCCATGCAGGTATTTCAATTCAGGGCTATTTTACTCTCTTCAACCTATTTCTATGGGCACCTCATTTAATAGAGGTTGATTGGGTCCTCTGGGATAGGAGTTAATTTTATGAGTTATCTAAGGATGCCAGAATAACTTAAAAACTTATAATGTATTTGTAAGTATTTAGGATTGATTCATGTTTTGAACAGCTATCCCCCAGCCCAACTCAGTTGACCCAGGGATTGGATGTGATTTTATTGCAGTCTTGACTTTTCACCCAGTGGGAGGCGGCGACCAACTACCCACTGAGCATCCATTTCCCGCCTGTTTGAAAACTGAGCTTTCCTTGTGGAACACACATCCGTCCACTTAATACCTGGGTTTTGAATATTCACGTCAAGCAACAGACAATTTAAAAGTCATTTTACTATTGATGTGTCATCAAACAGACAATATGACTATATGACTATCAATAATATGACTTTTGGTGAAATGGAATAGAAATAATACTTGAAATAGAACCATCATAACTGAAATGATCAGTGGTTCTTAGTATTTTTAAAGCATCATTTGTAACAATGAAATACAAAGAAATATCTTCTATGATTTCGTTCCCATTCGATGTAGAATTTTGCTTTGGAAGGTACTGTTTTGAATATCTGAGAGCCTGAACTCCTCTGCCTATTTAGCCTACAGGTGCAAAACATAAGCCTGGCTTCACATCCTGGCTTTGCCATTTACTAGCTCAGTGACTTGGGCAAATTACCTAATTCCTGTAGACCTCAGTTTCCTCATGCATGAAATGGAGATACCGTCCTCATAGAAATGTTCTAAGAATTAAATGTAATAATATAAATAAAGCACAGGGACTTCCCTGGTGGTCCAGTGGTTAAGACTCCATGCTCCCAATGCAGGGGGCCTGGGTTTGATCCCTGGTCAGGGAACTAGGGAACTAGATCCCACATCCTGCAGCGAAGATCCCTCATGCCACAACTAAGACCTGGTGCAGCCAAATACATACATACATACATATATAAAGCACACAGTACAGTGTCTGCATCTCAGTAAAAATTAGTTGCTTCTGCTGCTCTTACTACTACTAATAGTGCCATTGTTCAACTCAGGTTTTTGTCCCTAATAGAATCACCAAGAAGTACTGTGTGGAGGGCATACTTTGCTCCTGTGATAATAACATTGAAAAGATTAGAGATATTTCCAATCTTCCTTTAATATCCCAACGTTAATCTGTCAGCCATGCATTTCCCCAAAACTTTTGAACATGTCCAGCTCACTCCACATCGTGAAATAATTAGTTCCATATGCCTGTTGTGTGCGGTGTAAACCTGACATGGAGTGACCAAGGCCACTTGTTCTGGCTTCATCGAGCGATGCCTCCCTCCTTCTTTTTTTGGTGAACATGTCACTTCTGATCTCGAAACACACTGAGTGATTTTTGTGTGTTGCTTCCTTTATCTCACGCATTATCTTCTAAACCTAAAGAATCTTCCAAGTAATGGTATGAAAATACAAATATCTTTTTAAATGTCAGCATTTCCCTCAGTAAGATCACATTCAAGAGTAAAGCAGTAGTTATTTCTCTATCTTCACTTCTAATTTTTCTAGCTTCTACCATAGGTAATTCATGCTTGCCTACATTCTTTTTCTAATGTTACTCTTTTAAGTTCCTTTCAAAGAATTATAGGGGAATGTGGTCTCATGAGCCCATTCAGTCTGGTTCGTTACTTGGGCAAACATGACTTTCCATGTATTAGGGGCAGCAAGTTTTTCACAGCTGAGATGATAGCATAGCCCTAGCCTTGCAAAAACAACCCACCTAAACCAGTAGATTCAAATATACATCTGGCCATCATTTATTGTTCCTGTTATAGAGTTAAGTTTTATTGTTATGAATTTTTGTAATATTGTATTTTGTCTCATCCCAGACATGAACCAGAGCTTTAGAAGTGAAATACCATCCTTGTACCAATATTAAGTGTAACCTTCCTGGCATCGACTGAGCTATCCTTACCCATCTTGCCAGCTGGCATCCCGGAATTTGGGTGAAAGACTTCTCTGGCATACTATTCTTAAAGGCTTGTGTTGTTTCCATACCTCTTTAATGGTTTGTGTCATAAAGACATAGTATATTGGTAATGATACACTAGTTGGTATTTTTTCTGCCTCCTATACAAAAATAATTAATGGAAAATATTTATAAGGGGACATACTTTTATACCTTTATGGGCTAAAAATCATCTTGAGCGCCATTCTGAATAATGCAGGGGTGGTATAGGCAGGCCTCAGGAATAGATGAGAACAAACCTAAAGGGTAAGCAAAGAATGGGCAGAGAGAAAATAAGGGTGTCGAGGAAATAGAGGCTCATCTGGTAGAAAGGAATAAAGGGCTCTTTGAATTGTCTCAAGTGCTTGCTAGTGGCACTGGTGGCATAAGGCAGCTGTGTTGAGTCTAAGCTGAGTGTCTTCCTGATCTCCTGTTTCCTGGGGCTGAAAAGGGTACAGGTCTTTCATCCACATTTATTATAATTTAAGGAATGAGTGTGATCTAGGTATTTGAAAAGAAGACTGGTCGTCAGCAAGCGTTCCTTCTGCTTCCCTGCATTGTGTGTCTGTGATTATGTGTGTGACTTTGTAAGAAGTCTCTGACCTTCTCTTTACACAAATTCTCTTGTTTGTGAAATAAGGGATGCTCTGATCGGGGTGCTGGCAAGCCTGAAATATGTGTCTGGACTACTGTGCAGGAGGATTGCAGGGGGTGGGGGTGGGGTGCCCTTGGGTCCAGTCTTCCTAGAGCACAAAAGGAAGTGACACGCTGGGACCCAGCTGCACTGAGGCTCAGGAAAGGTTTGGTAAAGGATTTCATCCAGTGCATGAAACAGTTATTGTTTCTTTGAATAAACAGAACATACAATTACCCATGGATGACTCTCAAGCAAAAGGCTCATGTTGAGTGTCTGCTGTGTTCATGGCATGGCTGTAAGCATAATGGGTCATAAGATAAGAACACCTAATCCTTACTCTGAAAGGACTGACAGTAAAATGGGCAGGAGAGACAGACTGGCAGAAAACGCATACATAGAACACTATGGATATAAATAACTATTAGTATATCAGTCAACAAATGTCATACTACCTTATTTTTGTTCAGCATCCATCATACTTTTCAAAGAACTTCCAATTAAATTATTTCCCATGAGTATATTGAAGGTGCTCTTCCATTTAATTTGCCAAATTTAGGCTATTTAATATTTTTTAGAAAACACTAGTGAAAATAAGATATTTCAATCAGTTAGATAGATTTTGGGGCACTGGGTAGGGCATGGAGAGGGTAAGAAGTAAGGGAGTTCAAATTATCCAATTTACTGGAAAGTCAAAGACACAATATAAAACAGTTGAAAAATAATACAAGAGAAGATATATAATTATATACTAAAATAAGGGATGGATTATATTGAAGTTATTCAAAGGAGAGGAGTATTGTTATGGGCTAGAGAAGTGAGCGAGGGTATGATGGAGGAAAAAGAGCTTAAGCCAGTTCTTATAACATGAGTAGGAGCTAGATGGGCAAAGATGAGCTGAGAGAGCTTTCAAGCTAAAGGAAATAATACCTAACTTGTAAAATTGTCCTACAAACATTTAAAAAGACAAACTTTTTTTTTTTTTTTTTTGCGGTATGCGGGCCTCTCACCGCTGTGGCCTCTCCCGTTGCGGAGCACAGGCTCCGGACGCACAGGCTCAGCGGCCATGGCTCGTGGGCCCAGCCGCTCCGCGGCATGTGGGATCCTCCCGGACCGGGGCACGAACCCGTGTCCTCTGCATCGGCAGGCGGACTCTCAACCACTGCGCCACCAGGGAAGCCCCTAAAAAGACAAACTTTTAAAATATTCATTCTTATTTATTACCTGGTGGGAAGGAGTAAAATATTTCTAAGGGAATTTAGGAATTTCGAAAATTGTAGAAATTTTCTGTGTTTTTCTCAGAAAAAAAGTAAACATCCTTCATTTAAAAGTAACCTTTAACCTTTCTGGTATGATTCAGAAATGTTTCTGTATTTGAACATCACTGTGACTCTGCAGTTATACCTTTTCCCCATGAACCTGGAAAGATCTTAGTATCATACCTGAGATAGTTAACATTTCTATATTATGTGGGTATGATGGATATGAATACAATATGATAAAGTGGACTAACTAGAGATAATGACACATTGTTGAGATGGTGGTACTGATGAAACATTGCCTCTGCTCATTGCAGGCGAGTTGCGCAATTCTCTCAAATAGTGATCACTTCTCATGGCAAAAGACAGTGTCTTCATATTTCTTCACTTTAAGTCAAAGCATAAATGTAGGCAGAGATGTTTTTAACTAACATGACTATGATCGTCTATGTGCCATTATTTAATTGTTCATAGAGATCAAATTGTACTAGTGCAGAGGAATTTGAATCCAATCTCAAGCTGTCAGTGGAGAATGTCAGTCATTTCAGTAAATCGCCCCCTTTGTGTCATCGTGTATAATTCTTTAATTTTAGGCCTGAAAAACTCTGAAAGAAATATTGTGTAAAAGGTACCAAAAAGAACTGTCTTGTGTAATACACTTTGTGTAGTGTTTGGAAACAAAAATGGACCCCACGACCCCTACGTCTATAAGTTGATCTTATCGTGGTACGCAGAGTGGTAACCATTAACTAGGCTTGGGTGTGCTTTAAAAAATTATCACGTTTTTGAATTATGCATTTAATTTAACCTATCTTAACACATGGAAGTTTTGATGTAGTTTCCTTTCTCAAACAGTTCCAGAGAGTCAAAGTGATTATCAAGGCGGAAAAGGCTTTTTGTATTTTCTTCAAATGTTGAAGCCATGTATGTGAACAACAAGGCTGATGAATTTGCTGTTTTATTTAGTTGACACTTTAATTCAAAATGTAAACTGAAGTTTCTTTTCATTTCTTTGCACTATTAATATTATTCTGTTTTTGGTTAGCTTGAGTAGAACTGTTCACTGGTGTCATTTTTGATAATTAGCCTTTTATATCTTGAGGTTTTTGGTAAGCAAATAAATATTTTAAATGTAATTGGTGCAATTACTGTATGTGCATTGAACAACTTTATATTGAGCTTCATGTCATGTCACATTTTTACGCTAGTAGGTTTTTTTTGATTTTTTTAGTTGTATGTGGTACTCTTCTGAAATATATAATTACCAGCTCAGCCCCGAGTTGGAGAAATAAGAGTTCTGTCGTTCTCTCAGACAGACTTGTATTGAAAGATACAGAAAAGCTTGCTTTCTTCTCACATTCTTTCCAAAATCCATAAAAGTTGTTCATGTCTGAATGTTAATGTTATTTTTACATCTTGTGCAATCCCAGCATCACCTTATTCTAGTAGGAGTGCAAGCAAACAGCCCAAGCTTAGTCCAGATTTGATTTGATAGAAACTAGAAGGTTGGGGGCAGGGGACGGAGGGTGGTGGTAATTAGGAGGCCGGGGGTAAAAACTGAAGGAAACAAGAACAATGTAAGCATTAGCTAAACATGAACTTCTACCTCTGGTCCTGCCTCCATGGAATCATACAGCATGGTGAGAAGCTTTAAGATGGCAGATCTGCCCAAAATGCCACCTGGCAGCATGTTCGGGCCACATGTGAATCACAGCAAAGAGGCATGGGGCAAGGGTTAGTGTAAAGTTGAACACAAGGATCAGATCCCCGGCCGCAGGGGATGTAATTGACACATGACTCCCAGCTGGGGCCCTCTACATTTACCCCAGCAGTGGCACCTCGGCCATGCTTCTCATCAGACACCAATGAGTCAGTACAGTAGGGGGATGCTAAGGCAGGTTCATGCCTGCAAGATTCAGGACCCCTTGGTAAGTGACTTTTTTTCAGCTTTATTGAGGCATGGTTGAAAAATAAAATTATAATATATTTCAAGTGTTAAAAAAAAAAAAATGGTGAGCACAAGAAGGGAGAAAGTAGCATAGCTCCAGGAAGTTTAGGAGAGGTTTTAGAATCGCTAGACAGAAAAGAAGTCTTAAAGAAAACCAAAAATGAGTGGGAAAAGGTCCTCATTCACAAAATCCGTTAACAAACACCAACAACAAACTAAAAGGAGTTAATGTGGAGAATGAATAGAAAAGATGAAAAACTTCTGGACTCCTTACTAATCCTCTCTTTGAAAAGGCAGGGAGGCTGGCTGTGATGAAGGACGGATTCTTACCAAAGGGCCAGAAAAAGAAATTATCTTTGCTCAGTGTCAGACTATTCTGTTCCATAGCATTGTAAACACTATAGTGACACTTATGACCATTATAACCCTACATGTGTTCCCACTGCATGTTTAAGAATTTTTCTGCTTTAAAAAGAGATTGAGAATCAGACTGAGAAGAAAACTGATTGTAGAACAGTTAGAGGGCATCATGCTGGTGAACGTCAATTGTGATATTATACTCTGCTTAAATTATGAGGAAATCATTGGAGGCATCAGAGCAAAAAGCAAATTGTGGGGAAGCTATTTACAGTTTAGCATTTTCAGTTTATGTGAGAATATGGATTCCATCTACCAAAGGGAGTAGTTCAGCTCAGATAGGATATGTATAGCAGTATCATGGATGTTTACTGTGTGTTTATAACTTTACCAAGTTAGATATTGCTAGAAGTTTTTTTTCTTAAACAATATTAAATTCTGTGATGTTTCAGAGGTCACCTGAGTTGAATGGCTACTTCACCTGTCTCACAACCTTACAGAAAAATGAGATGCTGAAGGAAAGAGAAACATTAACAAATTTCTTACAATTCTATCTAGTGATTTGGAAGCTGAATCAGTATTTACTACAGTAAAGCCCATTAGATAACTTAAAATCTTCACTACCTAGGTGTATGAAGTCCTGTCAGACTCCCTCCCTCGAATCTGTACACTCTGTGCTGAGATGAACGTTTGCCAGGCCTGCTCTTTAAGCTAGCCTAGAACACCTTCCCATGAGAAACTTTCTACCTTTGTTTTTCTAAAACCATGGGGTTTTAATAACCTAACATTTATTGTAATTTGGAGATACTTTATTCATATTACTTTAAAGAAAACCAAAACCAAGCACCAAGTTTCCTTAGTGAGAAGCCAAAGACTTTAGAGATACTAGATTGTCAGGGAAAGTATAGTTGTGCTTTTTAAAGACCTTCATATTGGCCAACTCTGTGGGCTGGTTAATGTTTTAGATGAAAGAAGGGTGAGGACCAATGGGTCTGTGCGATTCTCTGGTTGGAAAGTGAGAATCACATGAAAAGACTATTAGGGAAAATATCTTTCCCGGTTACTTTTCTTATAAATGGTATATTTTAAAAATATTCCTTGAGTTCTCTTACAGTACTTAATTGCAATGAAAAGTTCATCTACACATATCCTATTATCACTTCATGCCTCCTACTCTAAAAGTGAATGATATTTGCTGTTGGTTTTAGGTCAGGAGGATTATCACAGCTTTTACTTTCTATCAAGAGCCTGAGCTTTGGGGTCAGGCAGACCTGATGTGAGTCTTAGAGCTGCATTTTACAAGCTTATCTGACCTTGAACAAACAGTCTCTCAGAGCCTTCCAGGCCTCATCTATCCAAAGGAGAAAATACCACTTACTCAAAATGTTGTTTAGAGTTTTAAACTAAATGATATATATGTAACTACCTAACACAGTGCCTGACTCAACAGACAGTAATTTTCTTTCTTCCTTTTCATTCATTCCACGGACATTATTGAGCACCTACTCAGTGGCGAACATTGTCCTAGATACAGGACATGGGAACAGCACATAATTCAGCCCTCTAGGAACTCACAATATGGTGGGAAAAGTGGTGCAACCGAGTAGCATACAACAGACCAAGTGAACAGAAAGGAGGGTGCAATTTCCTTTGCCTGGGAACAGTGGGGGAGACTACTCTGAGATGATACACAGGCTGGGTTTGTAAGGAGCGAATAAGTAGAAAAGGGAAGAAACGCATCTCAGGCAAAGCTATGGACTTAGGAAAGGTCAGTGCAGTTGGAGTTAAAGGATATGGTTGGAGTAAAGGAGTAGCATAGAATGAGTCCAAAAGGAGGTGTTTGGACCTTGTATGCCATGGATATTCAGTGAAGTGACATAGTCAGATCTAGACTTAGAAATCTACCCCCATCAGCCATATGGACAGATGACAAGAAAGCCCCGTAGGAAGGATGCTGGTGAGGGGGCACTCGCCCTATTCCAGAACAGAGGCTGAGGCCTGACCTGAAGCAGGAGTGATAAGAATGAGGAGAGAGTGGATGGGAGGGAGTCTCAGAGGCAGAACCTACGGAGCTTGGTGCCTGGTTGGGTATGGTTAGATGAGATGGAGATGGGAGTCAGAGATGGCAGCAGCTTGGTGGACAATGATGTCATTAGTTTACAAAGAGAATACAGAAGGCTGTCAAGGGAAGATGAGTTCATTTCTGGACTATTTATACTTGAGGAGTTCAGGAGACACTGGTGGAGGTGTCTTATAAGCATTTGGATGCTCTTGGTCTGGGGCTAGAGGCATAGCTTTGGCCCTCACTGATAAATTAATCATAGTCTAATCTTTGGAATGGATGTCCTCATTCAGGAAAAGGATATAGAGTGAGAAAAATGGGGTCCTGGGAAGCACACCCAGGGGGCCAGCAGAGAAGGAGAAGCAGACTGACCTGGTAACACCTAAGACAAGAGGAGAATCAGAATTATTTCAGAAGTAAAGGAAGGAGAGAATTTTAAGCTAGAAGTATAGAGCACTGTTGAGTGCTGCAAATAATTTAAGGGAAAAGAAGAGCAAAAAGTGGTCATGACATTTAGCAATTGGGAAGTCATTGGTGATCTTAAGAAGAGGCATTTAATGCAGAGGTGAGGGTGGAAAGCATTTCTTTGAGTGAGTTAGGAAGTACAGGCAGGATTAGCTGAGCCTGTGTGAGTCATCTTTTTAAAAATCTTTAAGAAATCATGGAGCATGGAAGAGGTGCCCCAACACTAAAAATAGGCAAATGCCTTCTCAATTTTTGACAGCTAATGTAAGCTTAAGCTTCATGGCCCCTCCCAGGGCCTTAGAAGAGGCCCATGCATGTGGAGGGCCATAAAGCTTGAGCTTCCTGATCCTCACAGTAAATCCACCTCTATCTGAGAGAAAAGCAAGGACCGCCTGTACAACAAGAATGTTCCCTACACCACTGTTTGTAATAGGAAAAAATGGAGACAACCTGAATAAAGAAATAGTTAAGTGAAAGCACATTCATACCATGCATCTGTTAAAAAGAATGAGGTTAAGTCTTGTATGTATTGACATGGAAGGGTGTCCATGACATATTACTCAGTGAAAAAAGCTAGTTTTAGAACATTGTGGATAGTATAATCCCATGTATATAAAAAAGAAATGTGTATACACACAATGGCACACACACATACATACATACATAAACACATATACACACACACATATATAATACATATATATTTCTATTTCTAGTTAGATTTGATAGAAAAAGCTCTGGAAAGCCCACCCAATTGTCAGCAACTGTTACTCTTGGAGAGTAGGAATAGGAGACTGGAGTTTGGTGATGGGGAGACTTTCATATTGTCTTCTTACATTTCTATATCATTTTAATTTTTGTGAATAAGTGCATGATTCTTTTGTTAATTTTCACAAAAATACAAAATTTTAAAATCACATATGAGGTATAAGTTAAGCTATTTCACTTATACAAACCCTATCTCAAGGAGAGCATAATGGCATCCTTAATATTTGAAGGGTAGCCACTGAAAGAGAGATTGGATTTGTTCTGAAAGATACTGAACTGCAGAAATAGGACCAATGGGTGCAAGAAAGAGATAAATTTTTGAAACTATAAAAAGTTAAAAATATTTATAAAGACCATTTGTAGCAACATGGATGGACTTGGAGGGCATTATGCTAAGAGACATAAGTCAGACAGAGAAAGACAAATACTCTATGATATCACTTATATGTGGAATCCTAAAAAATACAACAAACTAGTGAATATAACAAATGAGAAGCAAACTCACAGATACAGAGAACAAACTAGTGGTTACCAGTTGCAGGGCCAATATAAGGGTGGGAGAGTGGGAAGTACAAACTGTTGGGTGTAAGATAGGCTCAGGGATGTATTGTACAACATGGGGAATATAGCCAATATTTTGTAATAACTATAAATGGAAAGTAACCTTTAAAAATTATATAAAAAAGTAAAAATTAAAAAATATATTTATAAAGACCAGACATAGCAAGCTTGGAATCATTTTAGATGTCACCAGATTTTAAGAGGCTGTTCACAACTGTACTTTGTGTATGGCACTGCTTTGGTCACATTCAGCCCCTTTGTTAGAAGTAGATCTTTCAGCTTCACTTGTGAGAGTTTGGAGTCAACCTGCTTGAGACAGTATGTATAGGAGTTCAAAGCAGGGCTCTGAGGCAGATCACCTGGGTCCACTCCCACACCATCATTTACTAAGCTTGGGTGTGTTCCTTAACCTTCCTAGGTCTCAGCTTTCACATCTGTGAAAAGCAGTAATCAAAGTAATACTACCTTTGCAAGCAGTGATATCTTCAAGGGGGAGTTAGGGTTGTTTCATATCTTCCCCCACCACAGCAATCTCCATCAGCTTGCTCCCCTAGACCACCCCCAATAAATATATGATCTAAGTGAAAAAAAAGTGGGCCAGCTAGGAAAACATAGCGTTCCAGCAAGTACTTTATTCATTCGCTTCTAACCAAATCGCGACTATATAAACCCTTTCTTTATAAAAAGTCATCTAGAGCCACCACTGCCTCAGAAGGTTTCAATGAGATAATTAATGTAAGACTTTTAGCACAATGCCTAGCACAGAGTAAATAGTCAATGAAATAAAAATTACATACACACATGTAGCCACTAAATCAAAATGTTATTATAAGTGAGATGACATTTTTAAAGATTCTGGGGGTATGTCTGTCAGGTTTTCCTTTCAGTATGTGGAAAAAAAAAAAAAAGGTTTGATGATTAAAAGCCTGGCACACTCTTGGTGCTCTTGGACCTCCTTTCCTTTCAGTTTTCCTGTCCTTGAGGTTCAATGACTTTTCTCATTCCTTTGTTCATTCAACAATCATTTACTGAGTATCTAGTGAGTTCCAGGTTCAATCCTACATGCTGGTAGTACTAAGATGAAAAAAAAAAAATAGGGGCTCTGTGCACAGGGAGCTCCTAGTCAGGAGAAAGAAGTTTAGATAATTGCAATATGATGTGATTAGGGTTAAAATTAAAGGTGTGTAAATGATATTAATGGAGAAAGCAGAAAAGTGTATGGAACTGTGTTTGAGGAGCCAGAGAAAGCTTCATAAAAGAGAAAACACCTGGGCTTCCCTGGTGGAACAGTGGTTGAGAGTCCGCCTGCCAATGCAGGGGACACGGGTTCGTGCCCTGGTCCGGGAAGATCCCACATGCCGCGGAGCGGCTCAGGCCCGTGAGCCATGGCTGCTGAGCCTGTGTGTCCGGAGCCTGTGCTCCGCAACGGGAGAGGCCACAACAGTGAGAGGCCTGCGTACCAAAAGAAAAGAGGAAACACCTGAACCAGAGCTTGAAGGGAGAGCAGGAGTCTGCTAGGTAGAAATCCTCTGTCAGAAGATGGGTGGAGAAATGCTTGATGTTTGGTGTGAACTTTTCTATGACCATTTATAAAACTGAAAAGACAATAAGTTTGATTTCTCTTTTTCCCAGTATTTGGTTGTAATGACAGAAAACCCAACAAGTAATAATTTAAACAGGTTAGAGATGTATCTAATGACACAGGCTTCATCTGTCTTCCTGCTCCACTATCCTTATTACATGGCTTTCATTCTCAGTGTCAAAAGGGAAACTGTTCCTTCAGTCATGGCCTTCTCGTGAGGCTTTGTAATTCTATCAGGAAGGAACGTCCTTCCCCAGAATCTTCCATTTATATCTCTTAGATAGAAGGCCCACACGACCACCATGAACTGTGGGGGGGGAAGGCTGAAAAATTATTCTGGAGGAAGAATGTAAGGAAAGAGGAGGCTGTGAATGAGATTCACCAATCTACAGTGTCTACCCAAGCAAGAAACACAACTTTTTTCATTAGCAGTCAATAATTTGGTCTTATTTTTTTTTATAGTTGTTGCTACTTGTATTCATTTCCTGGAGCTCCTGTAACAAGTATCACAAACTGGATTGCTTGAAACAACAGAAATGTATTGTCTCACAGTTCTGGAGGCTAGAAGTCCCAAATCAAGGTGTCAGCAGACACCTAAAAGCTATCGGAGAATGCTTCCTTGACTCTTCTTAGCTTCTGCTGATTGGCTAGCAGTCTCTGACGTCCTTGGTTATGCTTAGCTGCATAACTCCAATCTCTGCCTGTCCTCACATGATGTTCTCTTTGTGTCTCTCTCTTCATGTGACCAGTCATATTGGATTAGAGACCCACCTTATTCCAGTATGCTTATATTAACCTAACTAATTACATCTGCAATGACTCTATTTCCAAATAAGGTCACATTCTGAAGTATTGGGAGTTAGGACTTAAACATATCTTTTTTTTTTTTGGTCTGGGGGATGTAATTTAATTCATAACACCATAACTTTGCACTTGATATATAAATAAGAAATACTCTATTTCCAAATTATGTTTCTTTATACCTAGGTTTTGTAGAGAACTTTTAAAAGCTTTATTTTTATTCCTAGTTAAATTTCAGTTTTATTCATTTTAACTATTCTATTCCAAGTTTATTCCAGTTTTGTAGTTAACATAATTCCTACTTTTCCTAAAATAATTTAGGAGGTAATTAAGAATAATTCCTAATTATTTAAAAAGTAATTCCTATTTATTTTAACTGTAAAACTGTAGCAATATGAAACACTACTTGATAAACAGTGTTCAAATAACTGGTTACAAATTTAGCAAAAATAATTTTTTAACCCATACCTAATACAGTATGCTAAAAAAAATGTACAAATGTGTTAAACAAGTTAAATAGTGTTCATAGAACTACAGAAAAACAAAGAACTCAGTATTTTGAATATTTGTGTGGTTATAAGAAACAGTAGAACTCATAAAAGAAAAGATCCATAAGTTCTAAGTGTATAAAAATGTAAAGCTTTTTGTGCAAGAAAAACTTTGTGGGGAAATAAGTTTTGGAAATGTTATAAAAAAATAATTCAGACAATAAACATAAACAATATGTTACATAAAAGATTCATATAACTAACTATTAAGACCCCAACAGATAGATAGCTAAAGGATGTGACCAGGCAATGTATTAAAACACCATACGTTGGGCTTCCCTGGTGGCGCAGTGGTTGAGAGTCTGCCTGCCGATGCAGGGGACACAGGTTCGTGCCCCGGTCCGGGAAGATCCCACATGCCGCGGAGCGGCTGGGCCCGTGAGCCATGGCCGCTGAGCCTGGGCATCCGGAGCCTGTGCTCCGCAACGAGAGAGGCCACAGCAGTGAGAGGCCCGTGTACTGCAAAGAAAAAAAAAAAAACACCATATGTTTGTTAAGCAAACATACAGAAAAATGTTTAGTAATCATTAAAAAGTACAATTTAAACTGCAGTGTAACTGATAAATTATTGCATTGCTGATGGTGATATAAATTGACGCAGTCCCTTTGAAAAGCATTTGGCAAATACATCCAGAGTTATAAAAATGTTTATACAATTAATATTTCTGGAAATTTAGCCTAAGTAAATAGTCCTAAAGAAGAAAAAAACTGTGCTCATAAAGTTACGAATAAACTTTATGCAGATCTTTGTTAATTGCACAATCATTTGTAATAGTGAAAATTTGGGAGCTATCTCGTTTCCTGAGAGCAGAGGAATGGGTGACTGAATTATTGAGGCATCCTTGTGTTAGAATACTCAGCCATCAAAAAGTGTAATAGTGAAGACCTGTGGCAACATGAAGAAATACTTATGTTTTAAAGTTACATGTTTTTTAAAAGTGCCGTATACGATTGCAATAATGTAAAATCGAAAAGCATGCGCATGAGAAAAGTCAGCAACCATGACAGTAGAATGTGCAGGAGGTGTTAGGGAGCATGGAGCTGTGTTAAGGTGACATGATTAAGCATCATCTTCCCATCATTTTCCAAGCTTTCTTATAATTTAAAAGATTTTTAAGCATACTCAATTTACTATTTGGTTTAAAATCCCTCTGTACTTCTTGAATGTTAATGAAACCATTAAGAGGTAAAGAAAATTTAATGAGCTTTCTGGGAAAAAAATTTGCTCACAGTAGTATTGTAAATCACACTAGATGTTTTTCTTTCATAAATAAGTCTTGTACTAAGTGGTAGGATTACTCTGATAGGAAAAAGTGACATTTGAAGAAAGCTTTTTAATATAGTATATGTGCAGTGCATGATTTATGGCTATGTTTTTGACTGGTGAAGTAATTATTTTAATCCTGTCTCATCATTCACTTTAGTTTTGGTTTTGTGGCTGAGATTTAAAAGCCATAACGTCCAAAGAAAATAACTTACCCTTAGGCTGGAGAAAAATAGTTTTTACTTTCACCATGACAAATGATCTCTTCTGACTCTGTAGTTATGACTTAATAGTGTGGATTTAATGCCAGGTGATCTAAGCAGTTGACACTATTTTAGCAACCTCTTTATTTGCATTCTTATAAAGAAGAGGATTTGCTCCTCTCTTCTCAGAGGCCGAGCTTATAAGAACTGTAAAAACGTGATCATTTGCTCTGCTCCTTGTTCTTGGTGAGCTGTACCTAGCGTATTCCCTGGCTTGCTGGGCTTCCCCGAGGGAACACAGGCGGCCGACTCTCTTCGGGGTTGTGAGAAATAACCAGGGATGACAACCCCTTTGGGCCGTCCACTGCCCAGGCTTGATTAGATTATGCCTCTGTGGTTGACTAGGCTTTGAATTCACTAGTCTGAATTCACTACCTGAAAATTAAAGTCAGTAGTAGTGCATCTCACCGCCTTCCAAAATAATACACACATATACTTGCGTGCATGCATACACGTGCACACAGGCTTAGTGCAAAACAACCAACTTGTATCCCTTAGGAGAAGAGGTGTCTGGTGAAGTGGGTGTGGGAGTGATGATGGAAAGAAGTTAATCCCTGTCTCCAAAGTAAAGACTAGACAATGGGGATCCATGCAAAGCAGTGCTGGACAATTGACATCTACTGGCTCCCTAGTGAAACACAGCCTGCCCTCAGTTATTCAGGGTCTGATCATCCAAAGTGTGGATTATCCAGGCCATATGCTTCTCCTTCTTTGCCATCTGGCTAGTTGCCTGCTTCCCTTCTTATTAACGGAGAAAATACTCAAAATACCTCCGTTCCTTTCTGCCAAACCATTTCTGTTACCTGGACTCAACCCCCTCTTTAAGCATATTCAGTGCACATTTTGGTCCAATCTGGTCACTTGGGATATTCTGACAGGACATATTGGTTAGTTTCTAATGTACAATCTTGGGCTTGTTGATCCTTGCCTCATCATAGTCCTTTAGTCATCTCTTGGATATATTATTTATCACTTCAGCTAGCTAGTGAGCTCCTTTAAAGTAAGGAGCATCTCCTCTGCCTTTTACATCCTCTTCAACTGGCCCAGAGAGCTCCTCTTCACAGGGCGGGTGGGAGACAAGTGCTGTTGGCTGACTAAGTACTATTCATTGTCACTTCAACCAGGTAAGTCATAAGAAAGTCACAACAGTAAGGAGCAGTAAGCAGAAATGCCATTTGCTATAAAAATCAGCTAACTAAAAAAAATTAATAAATAAATAATAATAAATAAATTTAAAAATCAACTAAAAGAGAATCTCAGACTTTTAGAATTGGAAGGAGCATTAGGGATAATTTTATCTTGTTAATGGCAACCTTGGACTCAGAGGAGTAAAGGAACTTGTCTTTGATCACCCATAATATTTGTAGCAGAGTCTGGACTAGAATTCAGATCTTTAGAGCCTACTTCTGTTATAATCCAGATTTGAAGGGTTATATAAAAGAGGAGTCATGCAGAAGGTATGCAGAAAAGGAGTGGCTTAGATTACATTGCTGGGAGGAAGAGAATGTATTAGTGACAGGTAACCAAGATTAAAGAAAAATTTTATCCCTCTTTTGTATACATTAATCTTTTGGGGTTACAGATATTATAGGAAAATAGCAGTTATTTAGAGTTATTTTTATTTGTTTTAAAGACTGATCTAAAACAAGAATTGAAAAGCTCTCATCCAAGTGCCTAGAACAAACTTGACACAGTAGGAGTCAATCAAAATTTGTCAAATGTGAAAGAATGAAACGAAAACCCATTTTTCAAGGACTAGGGCTATTCTTTGGTTCTAGCATTACCAAACCCATTTATGAAAAGTATTAGAGTCTTTCTTTGAATCAGAATTTCTTGTTTTGGCCACATATTTCTGGACAAACAGTTCAGCTACAAATTACAATGAATTTAAGTACCTGTTTGTGGATGTCATAAATTATCAGAGAAAATTAGTGCCATGTTGCTTACAAATGAAATGTCTATTGAATATTTCATGATCTTAGCCTGAACATCTCAGATATGATTAATATAAATTTCCGAGGTATATCTCAAACATCAGATTACATTTCCAATTCCAGTTAGGGGGGAAAAACTTTATGTGATTTTAAAGAGTATTTAGGTTTAGAACTCTATAATTCATGAATCTTTACAATCTTGGGCTTGTTGATCAAGGCAAATTGATTTATATTGCTTTCTTTAAGATGTTTTTACATAACTCAATACATGTTTATTGTAGAAAAAATTAGAAAATGCAGGTAATCTTTTTTGTGTGTGTATTTGAAATTTATTTTTTTTTATTTTTTTTAAATCTTTATTGGAGTATAATTGCTTTACAATGGTGTGTTAGTTTCTGCTTTATAACAAAGTGAATCAGTTATACATATACATATGTTCCCGTATCTCTTCCCTCTTGCGTCTCCCTCCCTCCCCTGCTCCCTATCCCACCCCTCTAGGTGGTCACAGACCAGGGGGAAGGGTAAGCTGTGACGAAGTGAGAGAGTGGCATGGACGTATGTACACTACCAAACGTAGGGTGGATAGCTAGTGGGAAGCAGCCGCATGGCGCAGGTAATCTTAAAGAAGAATAAAACCACTGTTAACCCCAGGAGTCAAAGATTAACTGTTAACTATTAATGTATACCCTTCTAGACCTTTTTTCTACGCATGTCCATGGGGTTATATACTACACACTGTTTTCAACTTGCCTTTTTCCGTTATCTCGTGAATATTTCTCAATGCCAATAAATATTTCTAGAAGCCATTCTCAATGGTTGCAGAGTATTCCATTGTGAATGGGTACCATAATTTGTTTAACTAATCCCTTGGTTTTAGCTATTTAGATTATTTCCCATTTTTCACTATTATAAATGATGCTGTGGTGAACTTCCTTATTTGTACATATTGATTCCCATGTTCAATGATATTCTTAGAATGGATTTTGAGGAGTACAGTTGCTGAATTTAAAATATACTTAGTTGGTTGGGGCTTCCCTGGTGGCGCAGTGGTTGCGTGTCCGCCTGCCGATGCAGGGGAACCGGGTTCGCACCCCGGTCTGGGAGGATCCCACGTGCCACGGAGCGGCTGGGCCCGTGAGCCATGGCCGCTGGGCCTGCGCGTCCGGAGCCTGTGCTCCGCGACGGGAGAGGCCGCGGCAGGGGGAGGCCCGCATACCACAAAAAAAAACAAAAAAAAACAAACAAAAATATATATATATATACTTAGTTGGGGGCTTCCCTGGTGGTGCAGTGGATGCGAGTCCGCCTGCCGATGCAGGGAACACGGGTTCGTGCCCCGGTCCGGGAGGATCCCACGTGCCGCGGAGCGGCTGGGCCCGTGAGCCATGGCCGCTGAGAACAGGAGAGGCCACAACAGTGAGAGGCCCGCGTACGCAAAAAAAAAAAAAATAATAATAAATAAATAAATAAATATATATATATATATATGTATATATACTTAGTTGGAAGGGTAGAAAAAAATGAAATTTTAGGTGTCAAAAAGATTACTTTCACATAGACTTGAAATTCTTTCAGAAACTAAAATGTCCTTAGAGACTTTGTACTTAATTTTGGTTCTTCTTAATAAACACATTTTTTATCATACATTGACACAATTGTATTTGACAAATGGTAGTCTCCCAAACCCATAGTTTTAGATGGTTTTCAAATAATTAAGTGCTTTAAAATGGTGGTGTTCTCTTAATAATAGTAATAAATTATGCTGATCGGTTTCCCCTCATTATTCTCAAAAGCTGGATGCTTTGTTTGGCTGGTTGACATGAGGCAGTTTCTTGCTGGAGGCAAAATGTCATTGGACCATGCACTAATCTTTTTTCCCCACTGATTTTACCCATTTCCAGGCTGATTATATAAACAATAAGGTGTTGTCCTTTTAATTAAGTGAAAATGACACATTACAGGTGCTTTTCAACAATCTGAACTTATCTGCTAAATAAGTCTTTCATTATCTATACCCAAATGAGAATATAATTGTTCAGGCAAGGCCACTCTAGAAGACTGCTTAAAGCAAAGAGCACAAGAGTCTTCTCCAGTTTTGCGTGCAATGGGATGTAAGATCAGCGCTATCCAATTAGGGCGAGAGGAAACAAGGGAGGGAGGGGAGAGAGGCTATGCTTACGGAGCTTGTTCAACTTGATTACATTACAATTTTCATGATAAAGTCTGCAATAACCTTTATCTTTTTATATTTAATTTAATGGCCTTGGAATCTGGAGAAGCCAGCCCACCTTGTTTATCATGTAGCTATCATCAGCCTCTTCTGGTACAATTTTGTGTGTGTGCTAACTAAAAGAGACATGAAATTAAAAATAGGTCAGAAGGCTTTCCATTTCAGTTTTGTTGATTCATGTGGGTGAGGGGAGTGGGGCAGGCGAAACATTAGTTTCTTTTAAGTGATATTATGGAGGAAATAATCTATAACGAGCAAAAAGGAGATTACAGCACTATGAGAACACTGAAGATTGTTTTATGAAATGAGTTCTTTCTAAAGCATTAGAGAAATATAATTATAAAAACTATTTCAAGTTGCCTACAAGTGGTTTTTGCTTGAAGAAAATAAGGGAATGTTATTTATTTGAAATATTTTGTTTATCTTTAAGTGAGGCTGTGATGGAAGAGGTAATGTGTTTTACTAAATTATTCATTAATTCATAAGATAATTAATTTCTGTCCTATGAGAAATTTTTCTCAAAAGGAGTTACTAGTTTTTTCTTTTTTTGTTTGTTTGTTTTTGCGGTACGCGGGCCTCTCACTGTTGTGGCCTCTCCCGTTGCGGAGCACA